>NC_036856.1:35567598-35600637 GCF_002910315.2 Salvelinus sp. IW2-2015 | reverse complement strand
TCATGAGGCAGGAAAATTATGTGATATATGAAGCAACATCTCAAGACATCAGTCAGGAAGTTAAAGCTTAGTTGAAAAATGGGTCTCCAAATGGACAATGACCCCAAGCATACTTCAAAGTGTGGCAAAAGTGGTTAAGAGCAACAGAGTCAAGGTATTGGAGTGGCCATCACAAAGCCCTGACCTCAATCCCATAGAAAATTTGTGGCAGAACTGAAAAGGTGTTGCGAGCAGGAAGGCCTACAAAACCTGACTCACTTACAGCAGCTCTGTCAGGAGAATGGGCCAAAATTCACCCAACTTATGTGGGAAGCTTGTGGAAGTGCTACCGAAATGTTTGACCCAGTTCAACAAATTTAAAGGCAATGCTACCAAATACTAATTGAGTGTATGTAAACTTCTGACCCAATGGGAATGTGATGAAAGAAACAAAAAGCTGAAATAAATCATTCTCTCTACTATTATTCTGACATTTCACATTCTTAAAATAAAGTGGTGATCCTAACTGACCTAAAATAGGGAATTTTTACAGGATTAAATGTCATGGAATTGTGAAAAACAAAGTTTAAATTAAAGCTTAATTAAGCTTCATCCACCATCTGGCCTGCTCGCCTCCCTACCTCTGAGGAAGTACAGTTCTCCGCTCAGCCCAGTCAAAACTGTTCGCTGCTCTGGCACCCAATGGTGGAAACAACTCTCACTGACGCCAGGTCAGCGAGTCAATCACCACCTTCCGGAGACACCTGAAACCCACCTCTTTAAGAATACCTAGGATAGGATAAAGTAATCCTTCTAAACCCCCCCTCCCCCTTAAAAGAGTTAGATGCACTATTGTAAAGTGCTGTTCCACTGGATATCATAAGGTGAATGCACAATTTGTAAGCGCTCTGGATAAGGCGTCTGCTAAATGACATTAAATGATGTAAATGTAATGATTTGGCTAAGGTGTATGTAAACTTCCAACTTCAACTGTATGTAGTTTGGTATATACATATAGACAGGTTACTTAAAGCAAAAAGCAAAGTTGGGTGGGTTGGTCGGCATATAACGGGAACTTCTAGCAACCAAAAGGCTGAATCTTCATCAGGACAACTTTAGCACTTTTAGCAACTTTTCAACTATTTGCTACTTTGCAATGCTTAGCATGTTAGCTAACCCTAACTTAATCCATTAGCTAACATAACCTTTAACCTAACTCCTTAAACTTAACCCTGACTTAGCCTAATAATGTTAGCCACTTAGCTAGAATTTGTAACATATCATATGTTTGCAAATTCGTAACATAATATGCATTTTAATTCGTAACATTCATAAGAATTGGGTTATTGACATCCAAAATTAATATATACCAACAAAATAACATATCCTACTAAATGGGGTCTCTCGGGTTTACGTACAGAATCATTACGAATACTCTGAACCAGGTTGGGGTAGTGGGTTGCTGTTCTGTTACTGTACCCTTGCACGCACTGTCCGTGTGTGAATTTGTGTGGTAATCTGGGTGCGTGTGAATGTACCTTCAATCCTGGAACCACTTTTTGCAGAGCCCTCAATAAACACAATCTATTAGAATGTTCCTTTTAAAAAGAACAGGGTGTATGTGTTTGCCAAGAAAAAGGAGAGTAATAGTGCACATATGGAGAGATGATTAGATGAACACACTCCTGAGGGAGAGCTGACCTCGTGAGAAGTGTGTGTGTGATGTGGGGAATGTTTTTTTGATCAGGACATGCCAGCTTCCCAATTCTCCCATTTGGGAGAGAATCCCAGAATTATCTTTTGGATTCTGGAATGTTACATGCTCTTGACAAGTTTCTATTTTCTAACACTGCTCTCATGAACTAGTTATTTCAACACTACCGCAGAACACTTTGTCCAGTTTTGATTGATGTCGTTTTTTTGTTGTATTGTGTGGTTTTGAAGAAAAATTACTTGTTTTGTCAGTGATTTTCCGAGCTCATTATCATCAATCAAACATGCCATGTGTTCTCTCTAGTTTACAAATTGTTTGTTGTGGCACTCATTAAATGAAGACACTTGAACCTGCATGATCCTGAAGTTGTTATCAGGGTTGGGTTAATTCCACTAGTTCAATTCTAATTCACTCACTCTCACTGTAAGTTCCATTTAATTCAATTCACATTCCAGGTCTGTCTTGAAGAGATAATTACATTTCTCTCAATCCAATGTTAGGTAAATTCCAAAAATTCAATACCCAATTCAATATTTCCTCAACCATATTCACACATTAAATTAGACTTCAATTACCCAGGCTTTCAGGCTGATCATGTCACTGTTCAGACAACCTAGCTATACTGGAATATAGAGATACAAGTTGAAAAATTTAAAACAAATCCTGCCAATCCGTATATGACACTAAGTGTATTAATTAAATTAACTGTGAAATGTACAATATTGAATTCCAATGAAATTCCAAAGATTACTTATTTTTTACAATTCCAATTCACTTCAAATTCATATAGTTCAAACAGCCGAATTCCAATTCAATTCAAATTCATAAGTCCAAACAGTCTAATTCCAATTCATTTCAAATTCATATAGTCAAACAGTCTAATTCCAATTCAATTCAAAATTCATATAGTCCCAAACAGTCTAATTCCAATTCCAATTCAAATTCATATAGTCAAACAGTCTAATTCCAATTCAATCCAATTCCATAACTGGAAGTTTTGTTGAAATTTCAAAATTGATTCAACATAACTTCTCCACTTCATGAATTAATTCAATAATTAATTGGATTTCAACCCTGGTTGTTATAGCCCATCATGTATGTAGCCTCTTTTCTCCAGCCCAGCTCAGAGCAGGAGACAGAGCACACACTGGGTTGCAGCAGCCAGCTAGCTGGTTGAATGGGACACACAAACACACTGACCTAACTACACACACAGACACACCTACGCATGTATGCACGCACGCAGGTGCACACATCAGAAATAAATATAGATGTGGCCTTAAATGTTTATGTGCCCCCAGTGCACGACATGTCAGTTCGTCTGCATTCCTCAACCCCTCTGAGTCCCTCTCATACGCATCTGCTCTGCAGGAGAGAGGGAGACGGGGAGAGACAGAAAGCGGTAGAAAACAGATAGAGGAGAGGGAAAGAACATAAAGAGGTAGAACACAGTTAGAGAGATGGAAAGAGGACGATATAGTAGAACACATATAGAGAGAGGAAAGAGACAAAAGAGGTAGAAACAGATAGAGAGGGAAAGAGACAGAAAGAAGTAGAACACAGATAGAGGAAAGGGAAAGAGACAGAAAGAGGTAGAAAACAGATAGAGGAGAGGAAAGAGACAAAAGAGGTAGAACACAGTTAGAGAGAGGAAAAGACGATATAGGTAGAACCACTATAGAGGAGAGGGAAAGAGACAGAAAGAGAGTAGAACACAGATAGAGGAGAGGGAAAGAGACAGAAAGAGGTAGAAAAACAGATAAGAGGAGAGGAAAGAGACAGAATAGGTAGTACACAGATAGAGGAGAGGGAAAGAGACAGGAAAGAGAGGAAACAGATAGAGAGAGGGAAAGAACAGAAAGAGGATAAAACAGATAGAGGAGAGGAAAGAGTAGGAGAAAACAGATAGAGGAGAGGGAAAGAGACGGATATAGGTAGAACACAGATAGAGGAGAGGGAAAGAGACAGAAAGAGGTAGAACACAGATAGAGAGAGAGGGAAAGGACAGAAAGAGTATAAAACAGATAGAGGAGAGGAAAGAGGTATAAAACAGATAAGAGAGGAAAGAGGTAGATAAACAGATAGAGGAGGAGAAAGAGACGATATAGTAGAACACATATAGAGGAGAGAGAAAGAGACAGAAAAGAGTGAAAAACAGATAGAGGGAAAGAGCAGAAGAGGTAGAAACAATAGAGGAGAGGGAAAGAGACAGAAAGAGGTAGAAAAACAGATAGAGGGAAAGAGACAGAGAAAGAGGTAGAAAACAGGATAGAAGAGGGAAAGAGACAGAAAGAGTAGAACACAGATAGAGAAGAAGATAACAGAAAAGAGAATAAACAGAATAGAGGAAAGAGACAGAAAGATAGAACACAATAGAGAGAGGAAAGAACAAAGAGGATGAAAAGAGAGGAAGGGAAAACAGAAAGAGAGAACACAGATAGAGGAAAGAGACAGAAAGAGGTGTAGAAAAAGATAGAGGAGAGGAAGAGACAGAAAAGAGGTAAACACAGATAAGAAGAGGAAATAAATACAGAAAGAGGTAGAACACAATAGAGGAGAGGAATAACAGAAAGAGATATAAAACAAGATAGAGGAGAGGAAAGAGACAGAAAGAGGTAGAACACCATATAGAGAGAGAAAGAGACAGAAGAGTAGAAACAGATAGAGAGAGGGAAAGAGACAGAAAGAGTAGAACACAGTTAGAGGAGAGGAAAGAAACGATATAGTAGAACACATATAGAGGAGAGGGAAAGAGACAGAAAGAAGGTAGAACACAGATAGAGGAGAGGGAAAGAGACAGAAAGAGGTAGAAAACAGATAGAAGAGAGGAAGAGACATAAAGAGGTAGAACGCAGTTAGAGGAGAGGAAGAGACGGATATATAGATCACAAGATAGAGAGAGGAAAGAGACAGAAAAATAGAAAACAGATAGAGAGAGGCAAAGATACAGAAAGAGGTAAAACTACAGATAGAGGAAGAGGAATAAGAGACAGAAAGAGATAGAAAACAGATAGAGAGGGGGAAAGATACAGAAAGAGTAGAACACAGATAGAGGAGAGCGAAAGGACTAGAAAAGAGAGTAGACACAGATAGAGAGAGGGTATAGACCATCATACAGTAAATAAAGACGGAGAAAACAGTAAAGAGACGGGAATGTAGGACACAGAGCAGCTATAGATACAGTCCTGCAGAGAACAGACAGATACCGAGAGAAACAGACAGAGTAGCAGTGAATACAGTCCTGCAGAGAGAGACAGATACCAGAGAAACACAGAGAGATAGTGAATACAGTCCTGCAGAGACATACCAGAGAACATACAGAGAGATAGTGAATACAGCCTTGCAGATGAGAGACAGATTACCCTACGAGAAACAGACAAGAGAGATAGTGAATACAGTCCTGCAGAGACAGATACCAGAGAAACAGACAGAGAGATAGTGTGCAATACAGTCCGTGCAGAGAGAGACAGATACAGCGAAACAGACAGAGAGATAGTGAAAGAGTCCTGCAGAGAGAGACGATACCAGAGAAACAGACAGAGAGATAGTGAATACAGTCCTGCAGAGAGAGACAGATCCAGAGAAACAAACAGAGAGATAGTGAATACAGTCCTGCAGGGACATACCAGAAAACAGACAGAGAGAATAGTGAATACAGTCCTGCAGAGACAGATACCAGAAAACAGACAGAAGAATAGTGAATACAGTCCTGCAGAGAGAGACAGATACCAGAGAGAACAGACAGAGAGATAGTGAATACAGTCTTGCGAGAGAAAGATACTCAGAAGAAACAAACAGAGAGATAGTGAATACAGTCCGTGCAAGAGGACAGATACCAGAGAAACAGACAAGAGAGAATGAATACAGTCTTGCAGAAGAAGACAGATACCAGAGAAACAGAAGAGAGATAGTGAATACAGTCCTGCAGAGAGAGACAGATACCAGAGAAACAGACAGAGAGATAGTGAATACAGTCTTGCAGAGAGAGACAGATACCAGGGAGGAAAGGAGAGGGGAGGAGAGGGGAGGGGAGAGGAGGGGTGAGAGGTAGGGAGGTAGGCAGTAAGAGAGGAGGCAGAGGTGGAGGTGTTTAGGTACACTATAGATACAAAAGTATGTGGACACCCCTTCAAATTAGTGTATCCGGCTATTTCAGCCACAGCCGTTCCTGACAGGTGTATAATATCGAGCACACCGCTATGCAATCTCCATAGACAAACATTGGCAGTATAATGACCTTKCTGAAGAGCTCAGTGACTTTCCACGTGGCACCGTCATAGGATGCCACCTTTCCAACAAGTCAGTTCGTCAAGTTTCTGCCCTGCTTGAGTTGCCCCGGTCAACTGTAAATGTTGTTATTGTGAAGTGGAAACATCTGGGAGCAACAATTCGCTCAGTCGCGAAGTGGAAGGCCACACAAGCTGAAGCGCGTAGCGTGTAAAATTTGTCTGTCTTTGGTCCTTACTACCGAGTTCCAAAATGCCTCTAGAAGCAATGTCAGCACAATAACTGTTCGTCAGGAGCTTCATGAAATGGGTTTCCATGGCCGTGCAGCCGCACACAAGCCTAAGATCACCATGCGCAATGCCAAGCATCGGTTGGAGTGGTGTAAATCTCACCGCCATTGGACATTGGAGCAGTGGAAACGTGTTCTCTGGAGTGATAAATCATGCTTTATCTTCTGGCAGTCCGAAGGAGGAATCTGGGTTTGCATTGGGGCAGGTAGACCGCTACCTGCCCCAATGCATAGTGCCAACTGTAAATTTGGTGGAGGAGAAATAATGGTCTGGGGCTGTTTTTCATGGTTATTAAKGCTACAGCATACAATGACATTCTAGACGATTTTGTACTTCCAACTTTGTGGCAACAGTTTGGGGAAGGCCCTTTCCTGTGCACAAAGCGAGGCCCATACAGAAATGGTTTGTCGAGATCAGTGTGGAAGAACATGCATGGCCTGCACAGAGCCCTGACCTCAACCCAATCAAACACCTTTGGGATGAATTGGTACGCCGACTGCGAGCCAGGCCTAATCGCCCAACAGTGCCTGACCTCACTAATGCTCTTGTGGCTGAATGGAAGCAAGTCCCCACAGCAAAGTTCCAACATCTAGTGGAAAGCCTTCCCGGAACAGTGGAAGGGGTTTTAGCAGCAAAGCGGGGACCAACTCTATATTAATGCCAATATTTTTGGATTGAGATGTTTGACAAGCAGGTGTCCACATACTTTTGGTCATGTAGTGTAGTTGAAGGTGTTGGAGAATAGAGAAAGGAGGAGATGGGTTATACTACATGTAGCTAGTTACCAGGACTGCGTAGACAGAGGAAGAAGGGTTAAGTGAAGGATGTGTATGTTAGTTACAAGGATTTAGCTGAGGGATCTGGCATGGTGCGAATCACCAGGGATTCAGCTGAGGGATCTGGCATGGTGCGAAATCCCCAGGGAGGTCAGCTGCGGGATCTGGCATGGTGCGAATCCCCGGGATTAGCTGAGGGATCTGGCATGGTGCGAATCCCGAGGGATTCAGCTGAGGGATCTGCATGGGTGCGAATCCCCGGGATTTACTCCGAGCTGGCATCTCCGGCGCGGCCCAGCTTGGATTGCGTCCTACCTGACAGGTCGCTACCTACCAGGTGCGGGCGAGAATCTGTCTCCGCAGCCACGTGCTCTCACACTGGTGTCCCCCAGGGCTCTGTTCTAGGCCCTTCCTATTCTCGCTATACACAAGTCACTTGGCTCTGTCATATCCTCACATGGTCTCTCCTATCATTGCTATGCAGATCAGACGACACACAATTAATCTTCTCCTTTCCCCCTCTGATAACCAGGTGGTGAATCGCATCTCTGCATGTCTGGCACATATCAGTGTGGATGCGGATCACCACCTCAACTGAACCTCGGCAAGACGGAGCTGCTCTTCTCCCGGGGAAGGACTTGCCGTTCCATGATCTCGCCATCACGGTTGACAACTCCATTGTGTCCTCCTCCCAGAGCGCTAAGAACCTTGGCGTGATCCTGACAACACCCTGTCGTTCTCAACTAACATCACAGCGGTGACCCGTTCCTGTAGGTTCATGCTCTACAACATTCGCAGAGTACGACCCTGCCTCACGCAGGAAGCGCGCAGTCTAATCCAGGCACTTGTCATCTCCCGTCTGGATTACTGCAACTCGCTGTTGGCTGGGCTCCTGCCTGTGCCATTAAACCCCTACAACTCATCCAGAACGCCGCAGCCCGTCTGGTGTTCAACTTTCCCAAGTTCTCTCTCACGTCACCCCGCCCTCCGCTCTCTCCACGGCTTCCAGTTGAAGCTCGCATCCGCTACAAGACCATGGTGCTTGCCTACGAGCTGTGAGGGGAACGGCACCTCCGTACCTTCAGGCTCTGATCAGGCCCTACACCCAAACAAGGGCACTGCGTTCATCCACCTCTGCCTGCTCGCCTCCCAACCTTTGAGGAAGTACAGTTCCCGCTCAGCCCAGTCAAAAACTGTTCGCTGCTCTGGCACCCCATGGTGGAACAAACTCCCTCACGACGCCAGTCAGCGGAGCAATCACCACCTTCCGGAGACACCTGAAACCCCACCTCTTAAAGGAATACTAGGATAGGATAAAGTAATCCTTCTAACCCCCCCCCTTAAAAGAGTTAGATGCACTATTGTAAAGTGTTGTTCCACTGGATATCATAAGGTGAATGCACCAATTTGTAAGTCGCTCTGGATAAGAGCGTCTGCTAAATGACTTAAATGTAAATGTAAATTTAGCTGAGGGATCTGGCATGGTGCGAATCACCAGGGATTCAGCTGAGGGATCTGGCATGGTGCGAATCACCAGGGATTTACTGAGGGATCTGGCATGGTGCAAAGTCACCAGGGATTCAGCTGAGGGATCTGGCATGGTGCGAATCACCAGGGATTCAGCTGAGGGATCTGGCATGGTGCGAATCACCAGGGATTCAGTCTGAGGGATCTGGCATGGTGCGAATCACCAGGGATTAGCTGAGGGATCTGGCATGGTGCGATCCCCAGGGATTTAGCTGAGGGATGCATGGTGCAAATACCAGGGATTTAGCTGAGGGATCTGGCATGGTGCGAATCCCCCAGGGATTTAGCTGAGGGATCTGGCATGGTGCGAATCCCAGGAATTCAGCTGAGGGATCTGGCATGGTGCGAATCCCCAGGGATTTAGCTGAGGGATCTGGCAGGGTGCGAATCACCAGGGATTCAGCTGAGGGATCTGGCATGGTGCGAATCCCCAGGGATTAGCTGAGGGATCTGGCATGGTGCGAATCACCAGGGATTCAGCTGAGGGATCTGGCATGGTGCGAATCACCGGGATTAGCTGAGGGATCTGGCATGGTGCGAATCACCAGGGATTCAGCTGAGGGATCTGGCATGGTGCGAATCACCAGGGATTCAGCTGAGGGATCTGGCATGGTGCGAATCCCCAGGGATTCAGCTGAGGGATCTGCATGGTGCGAATCCCAGGGATTCAGCTGAGGGATCTGGCATGGTGCGAATCACCAGGGATTCAGCTGAGATCTGGCATGGTGCAAATCACCAGGGATTCAGCTGAGGATCTGCATGGTGCGAATCCCCAGGGATCCCAAGTATTTAGTCAGCCACCAATTGTGCAAGTTCTCGGACTTAAAAAGATGAGAGGCTGTCATTTTCATCATAGGTACACTTCAACTATGACAGACAAAATGAAGAAAATAATTCCAGAAAAATCACATTGTAGGATTTTTATGAATTTATTTGCAAATTATAGTGGAAAATAAGTATTTGGTCAATAACAAACAAGCAAGATTTCTGGCTCTCACAAGACCTGTAACTTCTTCTTTAAGAGGCTCCTCTGTCCTAAACTCGTTACCGTATTAATGGCACCTGTTTGAACTTGTTATCAGTATAAAAGACACCTGTCCACAACCTCAAACAGTCACACTCCAAATCCACTATCCATATGGCGACCAAAGAGCTGTCAAAGGACACCAGAAACAAAATTGTAGACCTGCACCAGGCTGGGAAGACTGAATCTGCAATAGGTAAGCAGTGGTTTGAAGAAATCAACTGTGGAGCAATTATTAGGAAATGGAAGACATACAAGACCACTGATAATCTCCCTCGATCTGGGGCTCCAGCAAGATCTCACCCCGTGGGTCAAAATGATCACAAGAACGGTGAGCAAAAATCCCAGAACCACACGGGGGACCTAGTGAATGACCTGCAGAGAGCTGGGACCAAAGTAACAAAGCCTACCATCAGTAACACACTACGCCGCCAGGGAACTCAAATCCTGCAGTGCCAGACGTGTCCCCCTGCTTAAGCCAGTACATGTCCAGGCCCGTCTGAAGTTTGCTAGAGAGCATTTGGATGACCAGAAGAAGATTGGGAGAATGTCATATGGTCAGATGAAAACAAAATATACTTTTTGGTAAAAACTCAACTTGTCGTGTTGGAGGACAAAGAATGCTGAGTTGCATCCAAAGAACACCATACCTATCTGTGAAGCATGGGGGTGGAAACATCATGCCTTTGGGGCGGTTTTTCTGCAAAGGGACCAGGACGACTGATCCGTGTAAAGGACAGAATGAATGGGCCATGTATCGTGAAATTTGATTGAAAACCTCCTTCCTATCAGCAAGGCATTGAAAGGAAACGTGGCTGGGTCTTTCAGCATGACAATGATCCCAAACACACCGCCCGGCGCAACGAAGGACTGGCTTCGTCAGAAGCATTGCAAGGTCTGGAGTGGCCTAGCCATCTCCAGATCTCAACCCCATAGAAATCTTTGGAGGGAGTGAAAGTCTGTGTTGCCGCCAGCAACAGCCACAAAACATCACTGCTCCAGAGGAGATCTGCATGGAGAATGGGCCAAATACCAGCAAACAGTGTGTGAAAACCTTGTGAGGACTTACAGAAAACGTTTGACCTCTGTCATTGCCAACAAAGGGTATATAACAAAGTATTGAGATAAACTTTTGTTATTGACCAAATACTTATTTTCCACCATAATTTGCAAATAAATTCATAAAAAATCCTACAATGTGATTTTCTGGAGAAAAAAATTCTAATTTTGTCTTCATAGTTGAAATGTACTACGATGAAAATTACAGGCCTCTCTCATTTTAAGTGGAGAACTTGCACAATTGGGTGGCTGACTAAATACTTTTTGCCCCACTGTATATCAACGAATTGCCGAAGGCACTAGAACAGTCTGCAGCACCTGGCCTCACCCTACTAGAATCTGAAGTCAAATGTCTACTGTTTGGTGATGATCTGGTCCCCAACCAAGGAGGGCCTACAGCAGCACCTAGATCTTCTGCACAGATTCTGTCAGACCTGGGCCCTGACAGTAAATCCAGTAGTACCAAAATAATGGTGTTCCAAAAAAGGTCCAGTTGCCAGGACCACAAATACAAAATTTCCATTTCTAGACACCGTTGCCCAAGAGCACACAAAAAACTATACATACCTCGGCCTAAACATCAGCGCCACAGGTAACTTCCACAAAGCTGTGAACGATCTGGGAGACAAGGCAAGAAGGGCCTTCTATGCCATCAAAGGGAACATAAAATTTGACATCWATAAAGATCTGGCAAAAAGACTTGAATCGGTTATAGAACCCATTGCCCTTTATGGATGTGAGGTCTGGGGTCTGCTCACCAATTAAGAATTCACAAAATGGGACAAACACCAAATTGAGACTCCGCATGCAGAATTCTGCAAAAATATCCTCTGTGTACAACGTAAAACACCAAATAATGCATGCAGAGCAGAATTAGGCCGATACCCCGCTAATGATCAAAATCCAGAAAAGAGACGTTAAATTCTACAACCAACTAATAGGAAGTGATTCCCAAACCGTCCATAACAAAGCCATCACCTACAGAGAGATGCACCTGAAGAAGAGTRCCCTAAGCAAACTGGTACTGGGGCTCTGTTCACAAACACAAACACACCCCACAAAGCCCCAGGACAGCAACACAATTAGACCCAACCAAATCATGAGAAAACAAAAAGATCATTACATAATACATTGAAAATAATTAACAAAATCTTTGTGCAAACAAAAATGCTATTTGGCCCTAAACAGAGAGTACACAGTGGCAGAATACCTGACCACTGTGACTGACACAAAARTAAGGAAAGCTTTGACTATGTACAGACTCAGTGAGCATAGCCCTGCTATTGAGAAAGGCCGCCATAGGCAGACATGGCTCTCAAGAGAAGACAGGCTATGTGCACACTGCCCAKAAAATGATGTGAAAACTGAGCTGCACTTCCTAACCTCCTGCCCAATGTATGACCATATTAGAGAGACATATTTCCCTCAGATCACACAGACCCACAAAGAATTAGAAAACAAACTACATTTTGATAAACTCCCATATCTATTGGGTGAAATACCATGGTGTGCCATCACAGCAGCAAGATTTGGTGACCTGTTGCCACAAGAAAAGGGCAACCAGTGAAGAACAAACACCATTGTAAATACAACCCATATTTACGTTTATTTATTTTCCCTTTCCTTTTCCGTTTTGTACTTTAACCATTTGCACATGGTTACAACACTGTATATATATATAATATGACATTTGTAATGTCTTTATTCTTTTGGAACTTCTGTGAGTGTAATGTGTACTGTTCATTTTATTGTTTATTTCACTTTTGTCTATTATCTACTTCACTTGCTTTGGCGATGTTAACATATGTTTCCCATGCCAATAAAGCCCCTTGAATTGAGAGAGAGATATATATATAATGGGAGAGAGGGGAAGAGGGAGAGGGAGAGAGGGGTGGAGAGGGAGAGGGAGAGAGACAGAGACAGAGACAGAGAGAGAATGGGAGAGAGGGGAAGAGGAAGAGAGAGAGAGGGGTGGAGAGGGAGAGAGTGATAGGAGTGGAGAGGGAGAGAGTAGGAGAGACATAGATAGAGAGAGAGAGGAGGAATAGAGAGAGAGAGAGTGAGAGGAGGAGAGAAGTAGGAGAGACAGAGAGAGAGAGAGTGGGAGAGGGAAGAGAGTAGGAGAGAAGAGAAGAGAAGAGAAGAGGAGTGGAGGGGACAAGAGAGACCAGAGCGAGAGAGAATGGAGAAGAGGAAGAGGGAGAGGGAGATGGAGGATGAAAGGGCTATTGGAGGTGATAGAGGGATACAGCAGTGTTGCAGAATTAGCTACAGTATAGTGATGACTGCTAGAATTAGCTACAGTATAGATGGAATGACTTAGAATTAGCTACAGTATAGATGACTGCTAGAATTAGCTACAGTATAGATGACTGCTAGAATTAGCTACAGTATAGATGACTGCTAGAATTAGCACAGATAGTATGCAGAATTAGCTACTTAAGATGACTGCTAGAATTAGCTACAGTATAGATGAACTGCTAGAATTAGCTACAGTATAGATGACTTCAGTGACATTGAGTATGGGAAGAATAATTAAAGAGAAATGGAATATGGAGGTTAAAAAAAACAGTAAGAAAAGAAGGGTGAGAGAGTGACGGATATATATTGTAGAGGGGCCCTGATTGAATGTATAGTAATGTAACGTACATAGGGTGAAAGACTTCCAAACTGTAAGAACTTTTTAATAACTATTTTCATTCTTTCCAATCATTTGTTCTGGAATCATGTGCAGACAGACAAAAAGTTGAAAGATCTGAATGGAACTGTTGTTTTCACTCTCACTTTATTCAATACTGGATACAATCCTACACTGGCGCTAACATCTGATCTGTTTGGAGAACAAGCCATCTATTGACCCAGATGCAAACAGACATAAAACCGACAGTGGGATAAAGGTGCTCAGATTAGCACCCCTCCCCTGTATAGCCCCCCCTTCCCAATCCCCTGTCAGTTTGTGACAGCTGATTTAGCTTTGTCCAGAGATCAAAGCAGGGAGGAGGAGGGAGGAGGGAAGGAGGGAGGAGGGAGGGGGAGGAATAGAGAAGAGAGGAGAATAAGGGAGGTATATAGTTTCACTCCCATCTCTCGGGCCCGTTCCTCCTCATCTCTCTGTGATGGCTGCAAGGCCTCACCAAGCCCCTGTTTGTCAGAGAAATGCCGTGTTATTATTGAGGGCTGATAGGCAGTTGACCCCTAGTTAAAGGAGATTAATGTCCAGGCTGTAACCCGTTGACCTTGGACAGGGAAGTGAACACTAGGCCCTTGAACGCTCTCAAGTGGCTCATCATTTTCAACTTAGCCTCCAAGGCTATTGGCTGTCCCCTTCGTCTCCTTGGTTACTGGTTACTCATGGAAATAGTTAATAACTTTTAGCAGTAGGCTAAATCAGGGTCACACAGAGTGTTTCTTGTGGTAGTCTTGAACAAATCTACTTTGAAACAAAAGTATACACCTGACACACATGGTTATGGGTAAAAAAAGAAGACACTGGTAACTTGCAGATATAGAGTTGAAATAATACATTTTGAGTTTGCATCCCAATATTACTCTTTATATACACTACCATTCCAACATTTGGGTCACTTAGAAATGTCCTTGTTTTTTTTTTTTTTTTTTAAGTCCATTAAAATAACATCAAATTGATCAGAAATACAGTGTAGACATTGTTAATGTTGTAATGACTATTGTAGCTGGAAACGGCAGATTTTTTATGGAATATCTACATAGGCGTTCAGAGGCCCATTATCAGCAACCATCACTCCTGTGTTCCAATGGCACGTTGTGTTAGCTAATCCAAGTGTATCATTTTAAAAGGCTAATCAATCATTAGAAAACCCTTTGCAATTATATTAGCACAGCTGAAAACTGTAGTTCGGATTAAGAAGCAATAAAACTGGCCTTCTTATGACTAGTTGAGTATCTGGAGCATCAGCATTTTGGGGTTCGATTACAGGCTCAAATATTGGCCAAAACAAAGCAGTCTATTCTTGTTCTGAGAAATGAAGGCTATTCCATGCGAGAAATTGCCAAGAAACTGAAGATCTCGTACAACGCTGTGTACTACTCCCTTCACAGAACAGCGCATCCCTGTGGAACGCTTTGGACACCTTGTAGAGTCCATGCCCTGACGAATTGAGTCTGTTCTGAGGAGAAAAGGGGGTGCAACTAAATATTAGGAAGGTGTTCCTAATGTTTTGTACACTCAGTGTACATAACTATACTACTGCTGAGCAAAAAGAAGTGCTGGTTACGGTACATATTGTTTTTGGAGAGAATGATTATTCTGTAGGTGGTAAAGAAGTAATAAGATAATGGTGTGTGATATGGTTGTCTTGTCAGCTGGACCTACATTGTATATACCAAGTTGGATCCATTCAGTGGTTGAAACATTCACTGATATTCAACTCACATGACCACAGTGAAAAAAGACAAGGAATGTGAACAATAGGGTTAGAGTGAATGGAAGGGAGGCGAGATCCACATTCCACTCTCCATTCAAGCTTCACAGGTCAGATTCAGATCACATGACCCAGACATGGGTTCTGCCTTGTGATGATCACATGCCATATCAGCTCAGCCAGACCCTGAGAGAGAGAGAGAGAGAGAGAGAGAAAGAGAGAGAGAGAGAGAGACAGAGAGAGACAGAGAGAGACAGAGAGAGACAGAGAGACAGAGAGAAACAGAAAGAAGAGAAAAAAGAGAAATTACTTGACACTAAGATAATTACTTGACACTAAGATAATTACTTGACACTAAGATAATTACTTGACACTAACATAATTACTTGACACTAAGATAATTACTTGACACTAAGATAATTACTTGACACATTGGAAAGAATTAACAAAAAACAGAGCAAACTAGAATGCTATTTGGCCCTGAACAGAGAGTACACAGTGGCAGAATACCTGACTACTGTGACTGACCCAACATCAACATTACACATCGCCTTGATGTCCAAGGTCCCTGAGTGTTGCACATGTTATTGCACAACCATATCATTTCAATGTCAATGATTCCATGATTATTCTACACATTTAGTTACATTTCACTTATCACTTTTCACTATTGCACATTCCCGAATGAGTGAATCTATCCCCATGCCCCTAATGTCCTCCTTATCTGTTCATAAGGGGTCAGTGCGTTGGGCACAAATTCGTTTTTCTACCTGACCAGTTTACACCGGAGAGTCTATAGTACTTCCTGAAAGGCAGGAGCACAAACTCTGAGCTGAGCACATGGGAGTGGTCCTCTGTTATTTTGTTTGCCATCCTCAGCATGTTTGTGTTGTAGGTTTTGTTGGTGGGATTGCCGATAATTTTTTGGGGCAGTTTTGAGCAGACCTGTCATCCTAGTTTTGCCTGTACAGTGACATTCTGGATAGTGGAGCAGGAGATTGACCCAAAAGGCCTCAGCCTGCAGAGAAAGTACATGCACTGTTGCACCTTAGCAGACAGCTCCCGAGTGGCGCAGCGGTCTAAGGCACTGCATCTCAGTTATAGAGGCATCACTACAGACCCTGGTTCGATTACAGGCTGTATCACAACTGGCCGTGATTGGGAGTCCCATAGGGCGGTGCACAATTGGCCCAGCATCGTCCGGGTTAGGTTTTGGCCGGGGTAGGCCGTCATTGTAAATAATAATTTGTTCTTAACTGACTTGCCTAGTTAAATAAAGGTAAAATAAAAAATGGACACTCCATGTCAGGGCACATAGTCCACATGGACACTCCATGTCAGGGCACATAGTCCACAATGGACACTCCATGTCAGGCACATAGTCCACATGGAACTCCATGTCAGGGCACATAGTCCACATGGACACATTCCCATGTCAGGGCACATAGTTCCACATGGACACTCCATGTCAAGGGCACATAGTCTCACATGGACACTCCATGTCAGGGCACATTAGTCCACAGGACCACCCATGTCAGGGCAACATAGTCCACATGGACACTCCATGTCAGGGCACATAGTCCACAGGACACTCATGTCAGGGCACATAGTCCACATGGACAACTCCATGTCAGGGCCATCCAGGAATCACATGACACTCCATGCAGGGCACATAGTCCACATGGACACTCCATGTCAGGGCACAGTAGTACATGGACCCCAGTCAGGGCAAAATAGTCCACATGGACACTCAATGTCAGGGCACATAGTTCACATGGACACCCATGTCAGGGCACATAGTCCACAATGGACACTCCATGTCAGGGCAGATAGTCCACATGTCAGGGCACAGTATTCATATGGACACCATGTCAGGGCAGATAGTCCTCATGGACACCAATGTCAGTGGCACATAGTTCATATGGACACACCATGTCAGGGCAACAATAGTACAACCATGGAACCACTCCATGTCAGGGCACATAGTCCACATGGACACTCCATGTCAGGGCACATAGTCCACATGGGTATGGTCAACATGTACTCCCAGGTATTTATAGGAGTCGACCAGCTGGATGAGTTCACTGTGAATGATGACCTGGCTTCGGTCAGCCACTGACCTGGGGTCAAAGATAACGTGCTGTGTTTTTGTGACATTCAGGACCATGATCATGAGCATGGCCTTATTTCTATTACAGCATGTTGGATGACTCAATCATATTCCATTCACCCAGTTCAATGTAACAGTGATAGGTTGAGGCTACTACATGATACTTAAATTTTCCCTGTACCCATCTAGAGGTTGCTACAACCTAGCCTATGAATGAAAGTTTACAACGTAGGTGCACACAGGTCGAGAGACAAATTTGAGGTGACAGACAGTGACATTCAATACCGACAGTTGAATACGAGAGTTTCCATTGGACAAATTCAGGTATGTTTGCATCCGTTTAAACGTTTTTCAACAGAATCGGCGGAATGAATACACACCTGATCATGCGTCAACAGAGTTCACTGTCATAACAGCCACATTGTATTCCTTCTCTTCCCTTCGCTTGTGGACTTCAATGCACAACACATCAGCTGTATGTGACCAGGTGAAAAAACCTTTCCAAGCCAAACCTCTACACACAGTCTACATCGTTGTCCCCATATTAACTAAAGTAACGTCATAGTCAGCATAGCTAATAGAACTAACGGGTTAGGGTTAGGGTTAGGGTTGAGCCGAGGTGTGGACATGAAGCTAGGGTTAGGGTCTTTCTCTTTCTCCCTCCGGCGTTAACAGAAACGTACCTTGACTTTGGGTATGCATATTAAGGGCACTATTCAATCTGTACACTTTAAACTTAAAAGYTTACYCAATATACATTRCCCATTGAGCKGACATCCGCAGCGTCTACCGTGAATGCAGTCTCCACTKAAGCAGSAACATTGCCTTMKAATTTCAATCACGCTGTAAAGCTGAACTTCTGTGATGCGGATAGAATAGAGCCCTAAATCTCAGAGCTCCAGTAGGGTTAGGGTTAGAATAGAGCCCTAAATCTCAGAGCTCCAGTAGGGTTAAGGAGAATTGAATAGAGCCACTAATCTCAGAGCTCAGTAGGGTTAGGGTTTAGAATAGAGCCCTAATCTTCAGAGCTCCAGTAGGGTTAGGGTTAGAATAGAGCCCTAACTCTAGAGCTCCAGTAGGTGTTAGGGATTAGAATAGAGCCCTAACTCTCAGAGCTCCAGTAGGGTTAGGGTTAGAATAGAGCCCTAACTCTAAGAGCTCCAGTAGGGTTAGGTTGAATAGAGCCATCTATATTCTCAGAGCTCCAGTAAGGGTTGGTTAGAATAGAGCCTAACTCTCAGAGTCCAGTAGGGTTAGGGTATTGAATAGAGCCCTAACTCTCAGAGCTCCAGTAGGTTAGGGATTGTAAATAGAGCCCTAAATCTCAGAGCTCCAGTAGGGTTAGGGATTGATAGAGCCCTAACTCTCAGAGCTCCAGTAAGGTTTAGGTGTTTGAATAGAGCCTAAATCTCAGCGCTCCAGTAGAGTTTAGGGTTAGAATAGAGCTCTAAATCTCAGAGCTCCAGTAGGGTTAGGGTTAGAATAGAGCCCTAACTCTCAGAGCTCCAGTAGGGTTAGGGTTAGAATAGAGCCCTAACTCTCAGAGCTCCAGTAGGGTTAGGGATTGAATAGAGCCCTAACTCTCAGAGGCTCCAGTAGGTTAGGGTTAGAATAGAGCCTAACTCTCAGAGCTCAGAGGGGTAGGGATTGAATAGAGCCCTAACTCTAGAGCTCCAGTAGGGTTAGGGATGAGAATAGAGCCCTAAATCTCAGAGCTCCAGTAGGGTTAGGGATTGAAATAGAGCCTAACTCTCAGAGCTCCAGTAGGGTTAGGGATTGAATAGAGCCAATATTCAGCGCTCCAGTAGGGTTAGGTAGAATAGAGCCTAAATCTCAGAGCTCCAGTAGGGTTAGGGATTGAATAGAGCCTAACTCTCAGAGCTTCCAGAGGGTTAGGGATTGAATAGAGCCCTAACTCTCAGCGTCGCAGTAGGGTTAGGGATATGAATAGAGCCTATTCTCAGAGCTCCAGTAGGGTTTAGGAGTTGAATAGAGCCCTACTCTCAGAGTCCAGTAGGTTAGGGTGTAGAATAGAGCCTAATCTCAGAGCTCCAGTAGGGTTAGGGTTAGAATAGAGCCTATATCTCAGAGCTCCAGTAGGGTTAGGGTTAGAATAGAGCCCTAAATCTCAGAGCTCCAGTAGGGTTAGGGTTAGAATAGAGCCCTAACTCTCAGAGCTCCAGTAGGGTTAGGGATTGAAGATAGAGCCCTAACTCTCAGAGCTCCAGTAGGGTTAGGGAGTTGAATAGAGCCCATAATCTCAGAGCTCCAGTAGGGTTAGGGATTGAATAGAGCCCTAACTATCAGAGCTCCAGTAGGGTTAGGGATTGATTAGAGCCCTAACTCTCAGCGCTCCAGTAGGGTTAGGGTTAGAATAGAGCCCTAATATCTCAGAGCTCCAGTAGGGTTAGGGTTAGAATAGAGCCCTAACTCTCAGGCTCCAGTAGGGTTAGGGATTAGAATAGAGCCCTATATCTAGAGCTCCAGTAGGGTTAGGGTTAGAATAGAGCCCTAACTCTCAGAGCTCCAGTAGGGTTAGGGTTGAATAGAGCCCTAACTCTCAGAGCTCCAGTAGGGTTAGGGTTAGAATAGAGCCCTAAATTCAGAGCTCCAGTAGGGTTAGGGTTAGATAGAGCCCTAATTCTCAGAGCTCAGTAGGGTTAGGGTTAGAATAGAGCCCTAAATCTCAGAGCTCCAGTAGGGTTAGGGTTAGAATAGAGGCCCTAACTCTCAGAGTCTCAGTAGGGTTAGGGTTAGAATAGAGCCCATACTCTCAGAGCTCCAGTAGGGTTAGTGTGTTTAGAAATAGAGCCCTAACTCTCAGAGCTCCAGTAGGGTTAGGGTTAGAATAGAGCCCTAACTCTCAGGGGTCCAGTAGTAATCCTTGATGATACTATTGAACCAATGACGTATACAAGGGCACAATTCAACAATTTAGCTTAATAGGA
Organism: Salvelinus sp. IW2-2015; assembly: GCF_002910315.2. Classification (NCBI taxonomy): domain Eukaryota; kingdom Metazoa; phylum Chordata; class Actinopteri; order Salmoniformes; family Salmonidae; genus Salvelinus; species Salvelinus sp. IW2-2015. The sequence continues at coordinate 35,580,583 of NC_036856.1, read as the reverse complement.
TACATGATCTTTTAGTGGTGATACGGTTCGATGTTTGCGTGACGTGAGTGTCAGAGTTATATGTTGTTTCAACCTTGTCCAAAAACTAGCAACAAGTTTTTTCAAGGTTTTGTCAGTCCCGTTCCATAATGAAGAATGTTCCGAATACCTGTAACACACAGACAAAAGAAGAAGCTTCCGCAGCAGTTAAGTCCATGTGAATGGAGGGTAACAATTGTGATTGTACAATGAGCACTCTGAGGACGATCATTCCTAATAGGATACAGAGGTCCCGGTGGTATGTATGTGTAGAATGTTCCCACTTTCTGGTTTTTAGGGACACAAAAGTGTGTCAGGAGAGTGAGGTGTAGGTGGACACACACAAACACTGTGGAGTTTGTTTATAGATATGCAGGAAGGAGGACATTTAAGGAGAAACGTGGTCATTGATAGAGGATGGTAATCCACACCATGAGACTAGAGTTTGCTGGAGTTAGAGAGTACAAAGAACCCCTGCTGAGTGCCTGTCTGATGTACTGTATGCACAGGAAGTTACTACTGCTCATGACTAAGACTATGGTGGCCTTTGTAATACTATCACCGTTATAAAACTGCATATTCAGCTTTGCAAAATGAGTGCCTAACTTTAATTCTGCACCAAAATGTAGATAAAAATGATTGTTCGATTTTCTCCTGCTCATGTAGCCTGTTAGTATCCATGCCAGATGATGGTGTGACTGATCTGTCTACATAAGATTGCAGGCTGGTGTCTCCCTTCCCCAGTCTCTGGTCTCCAGTCTGCAGGGTCCAGCAGCTCCAACAGCTCTAATCCATCCATCTCCGTGTTGGAATGGAGGCTGAGGCTTGGCTAATGTGTTCCATCTGGCTGTGCTGTGGGCTCCAGGGATGATGCCGACCACTCCATTAACTCTCCCCAGCTCGCACCCCAGCCCACACCCCCAAGTCTGGTTCCACTCAGCCCCAACATTCCTCCCCACATCGGGGCCCCTAGCCTGGGGCAGAAGGAAGGGCCGGGCCCCTGCAACATGGATCTATAGTACATGGGGCTAGGGCTGAGGCTGGGGCGGTATGGATTTTCAACGTTGTGTCTCTATGTAGGTATGTATCTCAGTAGGAGTGATATTGTCATAGAAAAGGATGCATAGGAGAGGAATAAGTAGATTTGTGAATAGCCTTATGATGGGCAGCTATTCAGCCTAACGGCCATGGACAGGAAATGATACAGCTAGTTCACTTCACAAGCTAAAAGTGGTCAAGCATTTCATTCCTGTGCTTTGCAGTAGTTTTAGTTTCTTTGTGCACCATCTGAATGATGTAGCAGGAACACAGATGGAGTATGGTTTATGTACTGAAAGATGTATGCTATTTAGAGAGGAGCTAACTGTACACAGGGAGGTTTTTTGCAGTAATGAAGTCGTGTTATGGTGGAGGAGTGAACATAAAGACTACATCATTCAGCCATTTTGTATGATAAAGTGGTAATATAGCGATGACAGGCAGATGGATGGTTTAAATGGGCTGAGAGATTTTTATTTAACCAGGCAAGTCACTTAAGAACAAATTCTTATTTACAATGACGGTCTACCCCGCCTAAACCCGAACAACGCTGGGCCAATTGGGACTCCCAATTACGGCCGGTTGTGATACAGCCTGGAATCAAACTAGGGTCTGTAGTGACACCTCGAGCACTGAGATGCAGTACCTTAGACCGCTGCGCCACTCTGAGATTACAGAACATCTCCTGCCAGACTTCAATGTTATGCTCTTTTGGTTGGGAAGAATCCTTTTAGATGTTCTATTCATTTGGTCCTTAAAGAGGAGATGATAACACCAACGACACCTTGGGATCTTAGTACTGCTATCGGCACAAACTATTCAGACATTAGGCATTATCAGCGCTAACCCAGCAGGCTAATCATAGGACTATTGTTTGTTGGCCTACACACACACACACACACACAAGTTCTGATGTCGGAAAAAAACACAATGTTTCAAGCTAGAGCCTCATTCTTAAATACAGACAGAAATAGCAATGTCTTCGACTGGGGAATCGGCTTAGTCTTCAAAGGCTAATTCTGATGTAGGAAAAGAGAGGGGAAAATGGGGAGAACAGATCTGGTTATATTCGGCAGTAAAAAAAAACTCAAAGAATCGCATTGTCATGGCAACTGGGCCTGCTAGCCTTCATAGTTTTCCTCCCCCCAAAATATATAAAAATGGAGGGTAATACTGAGGATCTTTTGTGAGGCGCAGATTTCTCCTAAAAAAACAATGACTGGGTCAGACACTTTCCCTCCCTTGTTTTTCCTCTCTTCCTCCACAGCAGCACTCTAACAATGTCTGATCAAATCCCAGATCATGTCCGTGTGTGCGTTATTTCTGGCTGGTCTAGCGTTGCGGTTAACTCAAATGAAAAACGCATAGAGTAGCAGCTCCTCCAGTTTCCCCTTTGAGGTTAGCAGCACTGCAGGACTCTCTGATTCAGCGGTGGAAGGGTTGTTGTCCCACATAGGCTTTTTATTATATCTGTCTCGTTAMATTCCCTCCTTCTAAAATCTGGGTTAAATCAAGGTTTGGACCAATCCCTCCCTAGCCGCAAATTATAATCCTGATACGTAATGGAGGGGTTCCAATGGAAGAACTAAAAACACAACTGAAAACCCAACCAGTGATGAAGCACTGTATGCCAACCAATATGCAGGTTTTGATACTGTGGCTGTCACTCAGACATGTTGTTGGGCATTATAAGGGGAACCTGTCTGAAAGAGAGGGGAGAGGTCATTGACTGGAATGCAGCTAGGGGTCAAGGGTTAGGGGTCAATAACCTGGTTAATTTTATGACTGCCACCACATGACCCACTGTCCTCTCCATCTCAGAGTTCTCTCTCTCTCTCATTCTCGGACCTGCTGTGAAGTGACAGATTTTTTACTTTTGGCATTGATTTTTCTACATTAGCTGAATTATGCCAATAAAGGTTTCCTTTTTAAAATATAGATATCCCACAATTTAAGTTGTGGGATAGCTTCCTTATATCGCTTTCATACGAAGACATTTTTCCCAAAAACATTAGCATACTGGTAACTTTTTACTGCCTTTTGTTTATATCTGAAAGGTATTGCCGGTATCAAAGCCAAAACTTTTATTTCCACCAAACGACCTAGCTAGTAGTTCTGCCTAAGTTACTGTATTTAGGATAAGTCAATCTATCTAGCTAGTAAGCCAGGCAACTAAAAGCAACTTTCTAGACAACAATGTTGTGGTTTGTTGCTAACGTTAGCTATCTAGCTGGCTACCAAGCTCATGATTAACAGAACATACAGTACCAGTCAAACGTTTGGACACACCTACTCATTCAAGGGTTTTTCTTTATTTTCACTATTTTCTACATTGTTGAATAATAGTGAAGACATCAAAACTATGTCTTGTAGTAACCAAAAAAAGTCTTAAACAAATCAAAATATATGTTATATATTAAGTAGCCACCCTTTGCCTTGATGACAGCTTTGCACACTTTTTATTCCCAATAACAGCAAAATTAACACATTACAAGGTAATTATTTGCAAATGATTTACAAGTAAGGCGAGCTGCAAACTTACTGTTGTAAATGTGAAAAAATGATAGCAGTGCTGTCACTCGGATTATGATAACAATCACAACAACAGGGTCAAAGTTGAATGTCTATTGCTCCTTCCCGGCAAAAGCAGTGGGAATATAAAACTTGAATGCAGACAAGAATGTGGCAAACATTTGGCGGTTTGAAAGGGGACCTTACCCACTGGGCACAGACGTCAGTTCAACATCGAGTTTTGATTTACATTTGGTTGAGTTGTCAACTAACTTTAATTCAACGTGAAATCAACACAAAATGTTCACCCTATCATTGGATTTAGGTTAAAAGTTAGGTGAAAAAAATACGAAATTGCCTTATGTTGATGACTTTTTGCAAATCCAATCAGTTTTCCACATTCAACGTCCTCACGTTGAATTTTGGGGTTGAAACAACGTTGATTCACCCAGATCTTGCCCAGTGGGTATAAACACTGCCCAATTATTTTTTTCAGGCAACATTCCGCAAATCCTATGTGAATGAGTTTTTACTAGAGATGCCACTGGGCTTAGACTGATCACTTCGTAGGCTATGGTACGCTTTCAGACAGTACAGAGCCTCTATCTACTAACAATCACAACGTCTCTCTAAGAATGATCCTGGGAACCTCTATCTAGACTGGGGTGGTGTATTAGAGGTATATCCAGAACATTCAATATAGTAATTGCACCACACTATAGCTTTATTTTTTTGATTGAATCTTTATTTAACTTTGGCATGTCAGTTGAGAACAAATTCATATTTACAATGACGGCCTACCAGAAGGCAAAAGGCCTCCTGCGAGGACGGGGGCTGGGATTAAAACAATTTAAATAACAAAATACATTTATAAAATAGCTGGGTTGGTATATGTAACAGTGGAGCATTCAAGCATTAACAGCACTATAATACAAAGTGTATAATATAAAGACTATCTGACCAACTGCTACTGTAAACTCCCCTTTGATTATATCCAACTGTGGCCAGTGTTCAGTCTCTCTTAGGATAGCCATGCTCCACTGCTCTTATCATGTTTTAGCGTTCCTGATGGGAGAAGGGGAGAGCGAGAGAGACATACTTTTTTTAAAATTGAGAAACAGAGAAACAACAGAGAGAGAGAGTTGAACAGAGCAGTTTTCCCTGCAATTCCCTGGCCGTCTCTTTTCTTCTCCCTAGATCTGGGCGAACGTATTCTCAGCTCCAGGGTCCCTTGCTAATCAGCCTCACACTTTCCCTCCCTCACTTCTTTCTCTCTCTCTCCCTTCTTTCTCGCTCTCTCTCTCCATTTATCTTCCCCAACCAGGTGACGTCATAGCTGCGCGGTATAATAACAATTATGCAAATGAGAATCATATAAAACAAATCCTTTTCCCTTAACGAGGCCCCCTCCCTGGCTTTCTGTGTAATTAAGTATTTCTCCCCAAATAAACAACCCGTCAGTAATCTGGGGAGATAGGCTACCCACCATCCAGCCAGGCAGCCAGGAATCCAGCCAGCCAGCCAGTCGGTAGGAGTCGTCTGGGTAGATAGGCTACCCACCATCCAGCCAGGCAGCCAGGAATCCAGCCAGCATCGTAGGAGTCGTCTGGGTAGATAGGCTACCCACCATCCAGCCAGGCAGCCAGGAATCCAGCCAGTCGGTAGGAGTCATCTGGGTAGATAGGCTACCCACCAGGCAGCCAGCCATCCAGCCATTCAGCCAGTCGGTAGGAGTCGTCTGGGTAGATAGGCTACCCACCAGGCAGCCAGCCATCCAGCCAGCCAGCCAGGCAGTAGGATTAGTGTTTCATACACTACTGAAACCAATCAAATTGATAAAAAGTCAGTAGCTAACAACTCCAATGTATTACTGGGTAGTGAAGCTGGCTATTTGAATCGTCTCAAACATTATGACTTAGTTGCTATTCATAGCATGTAGTTAGCTCACTGCTGCTCACTGTAGCAGCAGTTCAAAGGCAGGCTGGCATTTCTGTTTCATGTGTGTTCCAACTACCAATCAGTAGAGTGTAGCTAATGTAGGGGTTGGAAACGGGTCTTTCTGAAGGTAATGATTGTGAGCTCCAGCTTGTTAGTGTGTGTGTGCGTGTGTGTCTGTGTGTGTGTGTGTGTGTGTGTGCGTGTGTTTGTGCGTGTGTCTGCTCATATCTCTTCTTTGGGAGAGTTTGGTGCTGAGAACATTACACAGAGACCTCAGCACACAGCAACAGAGGACAGATGAATCCCATTACTCCACAGTGCTGTCTGATGTGTGCATGTGTGTGTGTGTGTGTGTGTGTGTGTGTATCACTCTGTTTGATGTGCCCCAGTCTTGGAGCGATAGTACTGGCTAATTAGGCAGGGGGGTTATAAAACCCATACAGCTGATTTAATGAGGCCAGAGCAGACAGCAATTGCACCAGCGTTTTGGCCTCACTACACCACACCACACACAAAATGACAGATCCACTGAATTACATGTCGTTTAGAGGAGAGAGATGAGATGGTCACATGCTAAAGCATTTAGAAGGCTGCTGAGAGGTACTAATTGTATATCCACAATCAGGATGTGCATTGTGGTGTGTGTCTGTGTTTCTGTGTCTGTGTTTCTGTGTGTGTGTGTGTGTGTGTGTGTGTTCTGTGCATCTGTCTCAATGTTCATGTGTTTGTGCACCAAAGCACATTACCTCACACACAAAGGAAAGGAATTACATGCATCTCACTTCCACAACCCATGCTATTTAAAGACTGAAGATTGGTCATCATACACCTAGCCCCTAGCAGTGTTGCTCCAAACACCCCTCTCCAGCAGGGACACCAGAGGTCTTTTCACAGTCCCCAAGTCCTACATAGGGCCCTGACTACATGCACCTGTCTTCCCCCTCAGGTAACTCAAGCTATCAGTAAAAATCTAATTATAAACAGATAAAACAATACCTCACAGCACAAGGCAGACTGTGAAGAGACACATTCTACACACACCCACACACTATTCTTAGTAATGTAATGTTCTATTGTAATATTGTAATGATGGGTCAATGTAAAATAGTGTAATGCACAATGTTTTGTACGATGGAAGGTTTTATCTCTGTTTGGACCCCAGGAAGAGAAGCTGCTGCTCTGTTGACGAGTACATCTTTCTCCACTCATGCAGGAGTAATAAAGGCCCAGTTCACAAATGTAGTAATTTTTTAATTATAATTATTTCTACATGTTTTATCAGGGTGTGCTGAAGCCCTCTCAGCACCCCTACTTCCCGAGGCTATGATCTCCTACTCTTGTTAATCTCATTCATTCCTCCAGTACTACTGTTGTATGCAGTGAGTCAGTCTGCTGACACATTGAGTCTAATGAAGGCTCCTCTGCCGCTCATCTTTTACTGAGAAGCACCTTCAAATCCACAGTCATTCACATGACAGCACATATAATTACACTCAACTGGTTGTGCTGTGTCCCATAAGGGTGTGTGTGTGTGTGTGTGTGTGTGTGCGTGCATGTATACACTCTGTCTGATGTGTCAAAACAGACATGTTTTTCAACACACAATGAACACTATAAATATGTGCATAACCTCTCACAATAATGAATATCCTCTCTGACAAGCAGCCTGCAGCTGTGAAGTCCATGCCTTGATCTGGTGCCTGGCCTGGTGAGAAACATCTGTATGTAAAAGGTGGCCAAATCCATCCACTGGAGCAATCCAATCCCTGATTCACAATGGAGCAGAGGCAGCCGTCCAAAGACACACTCTCTCTCTCTCTCTTCTCTCTCTCTCTCTCTCTCTCTCTTCTCTCTCTCTCTCTCTTCTCTCTCTCCTGCTCTCTCGCTCTCCTCTCTCTCTCTTCTCTCTCTCTCTCTCTCTCTCTCTCTCTTCTCTCTCTCTCTCTCTCTCTCTCTCTCTCTCTCTCTCTCTCTCTCTCTCTCTCTCTCTCTCTCTCTCTCTCTCTCTCTCTCTCTCTCTCTCTCTCTCTCTCTCTCTCTCTCTCTCTCTCTCTCTCTCTCTCTCTCTCTCTCTCTCTCTCTCTCTCTCTCTCTCTCTCTCTCTCTCTCTCTCTCTCTCTCTCTCTCTCTCTCTCTCTCTCTCTCTCTCTCTCTCTCTCTCTCTCTCTCTCTCTCTCGCTCTCTCTCTCTCTCTCTCTCTCTCTCTCTCCTCTCTCTCTCTCTCTCTCTCTCTCTCTCTCTCTCTCTCTCTCTCTCTCTCTCTCTTCTATGGGCTTTATTGGCATGGGAAACATGTGTTAACATTGCCAAAGCAAGTGAGGTAAGATAATACACAAAAGTGAAATAAACAATACAAATTAACAGTAAACATTACACACTACAGAAAGTTTCAAAACAAGAAAGACATTACAAATGTCATATTATATAATATACAATGTTGTAACAATGTACAAATGGTGTTAAAGCACACAAGTTAAAAATAAATAAGCATTAATATGGGTTGTATTTACAATGGGTGTTTGTTCTTCACTGGGTTGCCCTTTTCTTGTGGCAACAGGTCACAATCTTGCCTGCTGGTGATGGCACACTGTGGAATTTCACCCAGTAGATATGGGAGTGTTTATCAAAATTGGATTTGTTTTCAAATTCTTTGTGGATCTGTGTAATCTGAGGGAAATATGTCTCTCTAATATGGTCATACATTGGGCAGGAGATTAGGAAGTGCAGCTCAGTTTCCACCTCATTTGTGGGCAGTGAGCACATAGCCTGTCTTCTTCTTGAGAGCCATGGTCTGCCTACGGCGGCCTTTCTCAATAGCAAGGCTATGCTCACTGAGTCTGTACATAGTCAAAGCTTTCCTTAAGTTTGAGTCAGTCACAGTGGTCAGGTATTCTGCCACTGTGTACTCTCTGTTTAGGCCAAATAGCATTCTAGTTTTGCTTCTGTTTTTGTTAATTCTTTCCAATGTGTCAAGTAATTTATCTTTTGTTTTCTCATGATTTGGTTGGGTCTAATTGTGCTGTTGTCCTGGGGGCTCTGTGGGGTGTGTTTTGTGTTTGTGAACAGAGCCCTAGGACCAGCTTGCTTAGGGGACTCTTCTCCAGGTTCATCTCTCTGTAGGTGATGGCTTTGTTATGGAGGTTTGGGAATCGGCTTCCTTTTAGGTGGTTGTAGAATTTAACGGCTCTTTCTGGATTTTTGATAATTAGTGGGTATCGGCCTAATTCTGCTCTGCATGCATATTTGGTGTTCTACGTTGTACACGGAGGATATTTTTGCAGAATTTCGCATGGCAGAGTCTCAATTTGTGTGTTTGTCCCATTTTGTGAAATCTTGGTTGGTGAGCGGACCCCAGACCTCACAACCATAAAGGGCAATGGGCTCTATGACTGATTCAAGTGATTTTTAGCCAGATCCTAATTGGTATGTTGAAATTTATGTTCCTTTTGATGCATAGAATGCCCTTCTTGCCTTGTCTCTCAGATCGTTTCACAGCTCTGTGGAAGCTACCTGTGGTGCTGAATGTTTAGGCCGAGGTATGTATAGTTTTTTGTGTGCTCTAGGGCAACTGGTCTAGATGGAATTTTGTGTTCTGGCGACTGGACCTTTTTTTGGAACACCATTTATTTGGTCTTACTGAGATTTACTGTCAGGGCCCAGGTCTGACAGAATCTGTGCAGAAAGATCTAGGTGCTGTTGTAGGCCCTCCTTGGTTGGTGACAGGAAGCACCAGATCATGTCAGCAACAGTAGACATTTGACTTCGGATTCTAGTAGGGTGAGACGGGTGCTTGTGCAGACTGTTCTAGTGCCCGCCGCCAATTCGTTGTGATTATAGTGAAGAGTGGGCTTAAGCGCATCCCTGTCTCACCCCACGACCCTGTGAGAAGAAAGGTTGTGTTTTTTGCCAACGTTTAACCGTCACAACGTGTTGTTGTGTACTGGATTTTATAATTCGTATATGTTTTAACCCCCAACACCACTTTCCAATCAATTTGTATAGCGACCCTGTTTCCCCCCCATGCCAAATTGAGTCGAAGCTTTTTTTGAAATCAACAAAGCATGAGAAGACTTTGCCTTTGTTTTGGTTTGTTTGGTTGTCAATTAGGGTGTGTAGGGTGAATACATGGTCTGTTGTACGGTAATTTGGTAAAAAGCCCAATTTGACATTTCTCAAGACATTGTTTTCATTGAGGAATGTACGAGTCTGCTGTTAATGATATGCAGAGTATTTTCCCAAATTACTGTTGACGCATATTACACGGTAGTTTATTGGGGTCAAATTTGTCTCCACTTTGTATGGTGATTGCGGGTGATCAGTCCTTGGTTCCAAATATTGGGGAAGATGCCAGAGCTCAAGGACGATTTAAAGAGTTTTTAATATAGCCAATGTGGAATCGTTGTTGTTCTGTACTATTTGATCATTTCATTAAGGATACCATCAACACCACAGGCCTTTTTGGGTTGGAGGGTTTTATTTTGTTCCTGTAACTCATTCAAGGTAATTGGAGAAGTCCAGTGGGTATCGGTAGTCTTTAAATAGTTTGATTCGTAGGATTTGTATATTGCATCATGTATATGTTTTTAGCTCTTATATCTTTGTATAGAGCCAAAAAAGATTGGAGAAGTGGTTTACCCATACCATCTCCATTTTGGATAGATAATTTCTTCGTTGTTGTTTTTTGTTTAGTGTTTTCCAATTTTCCAGAATTGGTTAGAGTCTATGGGATTCTTTCAATACATTGAGCTGATTTCTGACGTGACTGTTCCTCTTTTTTCCGTAGTGTATTGCTGTATTGTTTTAGTGATTTCACCATAGTGAAGGCGTCGACTTAGTTTTCCGGGTCTCTATGTTTGTTGGTTGGACAGGTTTTCTCAATTTCTTTTCTTAGTATTTTTGCTTCTTTATCAAACCATTTGTCATTGTTTGTTCATTTTCTTCGGTTTTCTATTTGAGATTTTTAGATTGATAGGGAAGCTGAGAGGTCAAAATATACAAAATATCTCTCTCTCTCTCTCTCTCTCTCTCTACTCTCTCTCACTCTCTCTCTCACTCTCTCACACACACTCTCACACACACTCTCACACACACTCTCAACACACACTCTCACACACACACACACCACACAACACACACCACACACCACACACACACCACACCACACACACCACACACACACCACACACACACACACACACACACACACACACACACACCACACACACACAACACACACACACACACACCAACCACCATATTCCTGCCAAGTTAGACAGCGGGCTGCCATTAGACCACACACTTCTCGCGAGACTTCCTACCTCGAAATCTCCCACTGTTTACACAGCAGGAACATGGTTTGGGCAAAATTGGATTCTGACGTTTATTTGATGGTGAGGGACACATTTCACTTTACATCTGGTAAGTAGAGTTTCTAGAGATTATACATACATATGCTTTTGTTGACAGGAAACCTTTTTTGGGTGAAGCCGGCTATATTGTGGTAGTGTTATTTTCCGTCACCAACAACCAGCACGATGCACAAGTCAAGGAGTCCAACCAATACACACACTCCTGCTGTTGTTTCCCAAAGCTACTGATATTATCTGGTTCCACTGTTGTTTTGCCTTTGGGTGTGACAACCTGCCTGGCTCTTACTGACAAGGCTCATGCTCACACAGCTTGGGTGGCGTTACACTGCAGGAAATCTACAATGAGTGTTCAGCCAGCTCGCTCCCCTCATTCACACACTCACACACAACACATACACATACACACAGTCGTGCACACACACACACTCAAACACACACACATATTGAGAAGGCAGCTGTAGTGCTCTCTCCAGGTGTGAAGCAGAGAGCTGTCTGTTTCTATGTTCTAATCCTCTCCACTCATCAGCACCTTTCCCTGACATTTGAGCTCAGATGAGGTCACCTCTGCCTCACTGTGGCCTTGACACARGTAGAGAGGAGAGGAGGGGAGGGGATGAGAGGAGATGCATTTTCCTGTACTGCCTTTGTTCAAATTGACAGATATTTTGATATTGTTTGATTCACTGTGGAATGGAAATTGAAATGCCAGTTTCCATGCAATACAGTATGTGCTACTAAGCACTGTGCATATATTTGCCCCTTCTTCTGCAGACATCCTTCTGTTTGGAAGTGTCTAAAAGCATCTCACGACTATGATCAAATCTGACAGGTTCTCAGGCCAAGGATACAAACATATGTCCCATTCATGCTGCGTATCATTTTATATCTCTCCTTGTCCAAGGCTTTTTTAAGCTGACCACCATTATCCCTGTTCCCGAGAGCTCTACGGTAACCTCCCTCAATTACTATCGCCCTGTAGCACTCACATCTGTAATTATGAAGTGCATTGAAAGGCTGGTCATGACACACATCAACACCATCATCCCAGACACCCTAGACCCACTCCAATTCGTATACCACCCCAACAGATACACAGATGACGCAATCTCAGTGCACTTCACACTGCCCTCTGCCACCTGGACAAGAGGGGAAATAACTAGAGAATACTGTTCATAGACTACAGCTCAGCATTCAACACCATAGTTCCCTCCAAGCTCATCACCATGCTATGCACCCTAGGACTGAACACCTCCCTCTGCAACTGGATCCTGGACTTCCTGGCGGGTCGGCCTCAGGTGGRGAGGGAAGGCAACAACGCCTCCGCCACGCTGAGCCTCAACACGGGGGCCCCTCAGGGGTGTGTGCTTAGTCTCCTCCTGTACTCCCTGTTCACCCACGACTGAGTGGCCGCGCACAACTCCAACACCATCATCAAGTTTGCTGACGACATGACGGTGGTAGGCCTGATCGTCGACGGCGGTGAGTCAGCCTACAGGGAGGAGGTCAGAGACTTGGCAGTGTGGAGCCAGGACAACAACCTCTCCCGCAACGTCAGTAAGACCAAAGAGCTGATTGTGGGGAAAGCATGCCCACATCACTGCCATCCAGGTCATCTGTATTTGAGGATGGCCCGAAAAATTTCCAAAGACTGTTCACTCTGCTACCGTCCGGCAAACTGTACCAGAGCATCGGCTCTCGGACCAACAGGTTCCGAGACAGCTTCTACCCCCAAGCCATAAGACTTCTAAATAGCCAGACTGCTAAATAGTCAATTAATGGTACCCAAACTATCTGCACTGACTCTATCTTGCACTGACCCTACGCACACTCACTAGACTATATACAGTTGAAGTCGGAAGTTTACATACACTTAGGTTGGAGTCATTAAAACTTGTTTTTCAACCACTCCACACATTTCTTGTTAACAAACTATAGTTTTGGCAAGTCGGTTATCTGGAATTTTCCAAACTGTTTTAAAGGCCACAGTCAACCATGTATTAAACTCTTCTGACCCACTGGAATTTTGATAGCTAATATAAATGAAATAATCGTCTTAAACAATAGTTGGAATAAATTACTTGTTCATGCCACAAATAGTAGATGTCCTAACC
>NC_036856.1:35557286-35567498 GCF_002910315.2 Salvelinus sp. IW2-2015 | reverse complement strand
TACCAGCGTGGTTGAACATGTGTGTAACACTGTTACAGTTTTTAGCATGTTCTAGTAATGTTTGTCTAATGTATATCAAAACGTCGTGTTTCTAAATGTGTGTGTTATGTACACATTTTAAAGTTATTGTTCTGTTCTCAATGTGTAATAGTGAGTTATAAGGTGTACTGGTTAAGCATAGGTTCTAATGTTTGTACTGTTACAGCGGTGTTTCGAAATGCCACAGGTGTGTGTATAAATTGTGTTGTACTATTACAGCATGTTTGTTAAATTGTGCGTACTGGTGTTAACAGCGTCTTTCTAAAATATGTGTGATAGCATGTTCTTTCCACAGAGTTTTCTTTTTTTTTTTTTTTATTTTTTTTATTATTTTTTCATGTTTGGGGAACGGTCTGGTGCTTCAGAATCTATTGCACATTGCAGTTGGCCAGCAGCAGCTCCTGCATATCAAGACTCAAGCACATCAGCATGTGAGGCATGCCAACACGTGTGTGTGTGGTGTGTGTGTGTGTGCTGTGTGTAGTGTGTGGTGTGTGTGTGTGTGTGTGTGTGTGTGTGTGTGTGTGGTGTGTGTGTGTGTGTTTCCTATCCTTGTGGGGACCAGAAAGTCTCACAAGGACGGTAACACAAGAAAATATATTTTTCCGGGCCCCACAAGGAAAAATGCTTTTTTAGGCTTAGGGGCTAGGTTTAGAGTTGGGGTTAGAATTACGGTTTGGAGTTAGGGTTAGGATTAGGATTAATAAGAATTAAGATTAGGGTTTTGGGTTAGGTTTAGGGTTAGGGGTTCGAGAAAATAGGATTTTGAATAGGAATCAATTGTTTGATCCCCACAAGGATAGTAAAACAAACGTGTGTGCTTGAGCCTGTGTGTGTTGGGTTTTCGGTTGGCTGCTTCTGTCAGTCATTCCTAATGAAATATAACAACATTAGGAAAGCTCTACTCTGCACAGCTAATGGGTTCTCTTTATTGCCCGAATGGTCATGTCAGGTATAGCAATATAAATAATAATTATAATACTCTGGGTGTCTGCGTATTTCATGTAGTTTTAAAAGGACAGACTTGAGAGAGAGAGGGAAAAGAGAGAAGAGAGATAGTGTGTGTGTGTGTGTGTGTGCTCTGTTAGCTCCATCTATCCTGCTGTACATGTAGTACTGCTCTCAGTGTATGTGGAGTGGAGACACGCTAAGTTGAGTTGTGAGATCATTATCCATTTCTGCATTAGTCTCACAACCCTTTTCTTAGCCTTTCCTCTACTTCTCTCCTCCCACAATCCCTTTCTCTCTTGCTCTCTTCACTCTCAATGTATCACCTTTTGCCTCTCCTCTCACTATCATTCATCTCTTATTCACCTCCTTTCTCCTCCCCTCTCCCTCTCTCTTTGTATTTCCTCCCCTCTCCCTCCCTCTCTATTTCCTCTCCTCTTCCTCCTCTCTTTCTTCCCCTCCCTAGGTATCTAGTCTGTTGGGTGACCCCTCTCGTCTACTCCTACAGAAAGTCCTTGGTCTCAGACCCCCAGCCCCCATGGCCCTGGGACAGGGTCTGCTGGGTGACTCCCCCACTGGTGAGTGCCCTGGGCTCGGTACGCATAGCCCTATAGCCCCCTTAGCACCACCTAGCCTGGACGTTCGGCCTCTCTCTCTAACTGTTCTTCTCAGACAGACCAACCACATTTGCAATTCAAATCTTCCAAATGAGAATGTCACTATTTATGCAAATGTATTGAAATCTCTGTGGTTGTGATCCATTTATCTATGTTTGCTCGTGTTTGTTTGCTAGCATTGTTTTGTTTGCTGCAGGCCCGTAAGGGCTGAGGCTGCTCTGGGCTATGCAGGTCATTCATCACAGGGATATTAACAGTTGGAATGAATGTAGTCTGGGTGTTCCAGGATGAAACAGAGAAACAGACTAGTGTTCCGTGCTGTGCTGCAGTGCTACTGGTAAATAGATAATAACGTATGAGGTGTTCCATTCAGAAATGTCATAACCTGAGTTAATGTAATCTTTACTTTCTCCTGGGTAGTAAAGATAAAATAATGGTATTTTAGTTTTGCAAATATGGCGCTGTATACTGTATTATAAACCGGGTGGTTCGAGCCCTGAATGCTGATATGCTGAAAGACATGGTATGAAAGACCACGGGTGTGACAAAAAGTTACTTTTTACTCTTCTAATTACGTTGGTAGTAAAGAACAAGGAGGCTGTCACACTGTTAAAACTCCCAATAGTTCTTTACTAGTAGTCTTTATTAGCCCACGCAAACTTTTCTAATTACGTTGGTAACCAGTTTATAACAGCAGTAAGGCACCTCGGGAGTTTGTGGTATATGGCCAATATACCACGGCTAAGTGCTGTATCCAGAACAGCCCTTAGCCATGGTATATTGGCCATATACTACACGTCATCGGGCCTTATTGCTTAATTAACAGTGTGCTTGATAGTATAGTTAGGATACATCTAATCTCTTTAAAGCCTATAGCTTGAGCATAGCATATATACTATACTGTGTGCACTGCTAGCAGTGTTTATTGGTTTATTGTAGGCTAGCAGTAAGTGAGGGGACCAGTCTGACTGTAGTTTACTGTAGACTAGCAGTAAGTGAGGGGAACGCAGTCTAAGTGTAGTTTACTGTAGGCTAGTAAGTAAGTAGGGGATCAGTCTGTGACTGTAGTTTATTGTAGGCTAGCAGTAAGTGAGGGGACCAGTCTGACTGTAGTTTACTGTAGGCTAGCAGTAAGTAAGGGGACCAAGTCTGGTGACTGTAGTTTACTGTAGACTAGCAGTAGGTGGAGAGGACCAGTCTGGTGGCTGTATTTTACTGTAGACTAGCAGTAAGTGAGGGGAAGCCAGTCTGACTGTAGTTTACTGCAGGCTAGCAGTAAGTGTGGGGACCAGTCTGTGGCTGTAGTTTACTGTAGACTAGCAGTAAGTAGGGGACCAGTCTGTTGCTGTAGTTTACTGTAGATAGCAGTAAGTAGGGGTCCAGTCGTTTGGCCTGTAGTTTACTGTAGACTAGCAGTAAGTAGGGGACCAGTCTGTGGCTGTAGTTTACTGTAGACTAGCAGTAAGTGAGGGGACCAGTCTGTGGCTGTAGTTTACTGTAGACTAGCAGTAAGTAGGGGACCAGTCTGTGGCTGTAGTTTACTGTAGACTAGCAGTAAGTAGGGGACAAGTCTTGTGGCTGTAGTTTACTGTAGACTAGCAGTAAGTAGGGGACCAGTCTGTGGCTGTAGTTTTACTGTAGGCTAGCAGTAAGTGGGGGACCAGTCTGACTGTAGTTTACTGTAGTCTAGCAAGTAAGTGAGGGGACCAGTCTGACTGTAGTTTACTGTAGGCTAGCAAGTAAGTAGGGGACCAGTCCTGTGACTGTAGTTTACTGTAGGCTAGCAGTAAGTAGGGGACCAGTCTGACTTTAGTTTACTGTAGGCTAGCAGTAAGTGAGGGGACCAGTCTGTGACTGTAGTTTACCTGGTTGGGGACCAGTCTGTGACTGTAATTTACTGTAGGCTAACAGTAAGTGGGGGGACCAGTCTGTAGCTGTAGTTTACTGTAGGCTAGCAGTAAGTAGGGGACCAGTCTGACTGTGTGTTACTGTAGGCTAGCAGTAAGTAAGGGAACCAGTCTGTGACTGTAGTTTACTGTAGGCTAGCAGTAAGTAGGGGACCAGTCTGACTGTAGTTTACTGTAGGCTAGCAGTAAGTGAGGGGGACCAGTCTGTGACTGTAGTTTACTGTAGGCTAGCAGTAAGTGGGGGACCCGTCTGACTGTAATTCACTGTAGGCTAGCAGTAATTAGGGGACCAGTCTGTAACTGTAGTTTACTGTAGACTAGCAGTAAGTGAGGGGACCAGTCTGACTGTAGTTTACTGTAGGCTAGCAGTAAGTGAGGGGACCAGTCTAGCTGTAGTTTTACTGTAGGCTAGCAGTAAGTAGGGACCAGTCTGTGACTGTAGTTTACTGTAGGCTAGCAGTAAGTGAGGGACCAGTCTGATTGTAGTTTACTGTAGGCTAGCAGTAAGTGAGGGGACCAGTCTGTGACTGTAGTTTACTGTTGGGGACCAGTCTGTGACTGTAATTTACTGTAGGCTATCAGTAAGTGAGGGGACCAGTCTGTGACTGTAGTTTATTGTAGGCTATCAGTAAGTGAGGGGACCAGTCTGTGACTGTAGTTTACTGTAGACTAGCAGTAAGTAGGGGACCAGTCTGTGACTGTAGTTTACTGTAGACTAGCAGTAAGTAGGGGACCAGTATGTGACTGTAGTTTACTGTAGGCTAGCAGTAAGTAGGGGACCAGTCTGTGACTGTAGTTTACTGTAGGCTAGCAGTAAGTAGGGGACCAGTCTGTGACTGTAGTTTACCTGTAGACTAGCAGTAACTCAGGGGAACCAGTCTAGCTGTAGTTTACTGTAGGCTAGCAGTAAGTAGGGGACCAGTCTGTGACTGTAGTTCACTGTAGGCTAGCAGTAAGTAGGGGACCAGTCTTTGAATGATACTAGGTCTTGTGTCTATCCTCTATCCATTCTCGCCCCCCCCCCCCCTCTCTCTTTCTCTCTCTCTTGCCTCTCTCTCCCAATCCAGAGTTGGGTCAGGAGTCCCTGCCAATGTCCAGTCAGGCCTCAGTGTCGGCAGCGGGCATGATGCCCTACCTGCAGGCGCAGGCACACCTGGGAACAGCCGGGGGAGGGGAACAGAACGGGGCCTGCATCTACACCACAGCCTCTGACAGGCAACCAGCCCCTCCTGGGACCACGGTGAATGCTCAGCCCCAGGGACAGAGCTACTTCCTGGGTCCCCCACCACCCAAAGCTCCAGGGGGCCACCAGCCCGGCCTACACAGCTACAGCAGCACTGAGAGTAGCCCAGCTAGTGGAGTGAGTATAGAGCACAGACACAGCACAACAATATAACAGCACAACAACACAAGAGCACAACAATACAACAACACAACATTACAACAGCACAACAAGACAACAACACATTGGCACTGACTGAGACACCGGTAGCTCTCTTTCCTGCCAGCCAGCACTAGCTCTCCTGCCCTACCTTCTGCCTCTCGTTTCCTTGGCTGTTGGTTCCTGTCTCTCTTTTCTTCATCAGTGTGTCTCTACCTATCTACTGTATCTGTCTGTTTGTCCGTCCACCTCACCTCCTCCTTTCTCTCCTTCACTCCTTCACTCTAGAGAGAGAGATGGCCCTAGGGTTCGCTGGTTTTAGACTGTCGTCAGTCAGTCAGTCAGTCTGTCTCTGTCTCGCTCTCCTCCTCCTCTCGTTTCCTTTCTGTCTCTGTCTGTCCTCCTCTCGCTCTCCTCCTCCTCTCTCTCGCTCCTTTCTGTCTCTGTCGGAGTCCTCTGACAGGTCTGATTTGTTTATGAGTTGGTGTTCTGTGGCCTAGGGCCTTTTCGCCCGATTTAGCCCTCAGAAACGCTGGCTTCTTTCAGACAGACAGACAGACAGACAGACAGACAGACAGACAGACAGACAAAGAAACTGATTCCAGACCCTGAAGGGTCTGTTGCCTCAGTATTGAACTTAAATGCACCCCCCCACACACTCACTCGCTCTCTCTTTATCTGTCTGTCGCTCTCTTTATCTGTCTGTCGCTCTCTTTCTCGTCTGGCTCCGTCTCTCTCTCTCTCTTTCTCGTCTGGCTCGTCTGGCTCTCTGGCTCGTCTGGCTCGTCTGGCTCGTTCTCTCTCTCTCTCTCTCCTCTCTCTCTCTCTCTCTCTCTCTCTCTCTTCTCTCTCTCCTCTCTCTCTCTCTCTCTCTCTCTCTCTCTCTCTCTCTGTCTCTCTGTCTCTCTGTCTCTCTGTGTGTGTGTGTGATGACATGACCTGTGTTTCATCATTAGTTTTCTCCACTCTGGAGAGCCTCTTACAGAAGCCACAGGGTCACCATAACAGAGCCCACATAACACTATGTGTCCACCATGCAACCAGGCACTGACATCTGACCTCCACTGTGGTGGATTTATGGGGAGGATAGAAAGGACTTAAGTTAACATGATAGAATAACAAGCTGAGATACACACGGCTGTATGGGGTGGCTAGGTAGTTATATAGAGGGCTGATTGTGAGGCAAGCTGAGATGCACACGGCTGTATGGGGTGGCTAGCGTAGTTATATAGGGCTGACTGTGAGCTAGGTGGCAACACAGTCTGAAAGGGTGTACAGCATTTTGACTTGAACATCTACAGCATTGTTGAATGCATTAATGATACGTTATACGATGGTTGTTCATGATTTGGGTAATTACTTAGGTAACAGTGTGTAAAGTCAATTGTTATCCATCTCTGTCTGTCCTCCAGCTCCCAGCAGTCATTCTCTCTCCTGGGTGAACCCCCTAAAGAGATGAAGCTACCCTCCAATCCATACCTGAATCTAGCTAGTGTGTTACCTGCATGGTGCTGCAAGGTAAAGCACACACACACACAAGATACATTCATTGTACATTCATTGTTATTGATCAGTATAAAGGACATGTCGCTCGTTTAACATGTTTCTTATAACTGTTTGGGCTTGTTTTAAAAAATGACTCACATTAACTATTACAGATGATGTCCTCTTTTTCTATTGCTGTGTACTTGACTGTATTCTCTGTGTGGTTGTTTTGGTCTGTCATGCAGCCCCGGCGGCCTGTAAAACGCAGACAGGGGCAGCCTCTAGTCTGGGTTACAGCAGTCTTATCCCCCTGTCTCCCAACCCTCCACTTCCCAAACTCCAGCACCCTACACGCACCGATACCTCTACGGACTTACAGTCACTACAGCCAGGCATACTCACAGGTAACACACACACACACATGCACACGCAGACACCCGTGTTTACGCAGGGGTGAGCACACACCCAAACTGTTCACCTCTGCACAGTAAGTCATTATGTCTCCGTGCTTCCTCATGGAGACAGGTTGTTTTGCAATTACTCACAATTAATTGAGGGGGGTGTGTTGCGGTAGACATGGTAGTGAAAAGAGAGAGAGAGGGGGTGTGTTGCGGTAGACAGGGTAGTGAAAAAGAGAGAGAGGGGGTGTGTTGCGGTAGACAGGGTAGTGAAAAAGAGAGAGAGGGGGGTGTTTGCGGTAGACAGGGTAGTGAAAGAAGAGGAGAGGGGGGTGTGTTGCGGTAGACAGGGTAGTGAAAGAGGAGAAGGGGGGTGTTGGGTAGACGGGTAGTGAAAAGAGAGAGAGAGGGGGGTGTGTTGCGGTAGACAGGGCTAGTGAAAAAGAGAGAGAGAGGGGTGTTGTTGCGGTAGACAGGGTAGTGAAAAGAGAGAGAGAGGGGGGTGTGTTGCGGTAGACAGGGTAGTGAAAAGAGAGAGAGAGGGTGTGTTTGCGGTAGACAGGGTAGTGAAAGAGAGAGAGGGGGGTGTTGTTGCGGTAGACAGGGTAGTGAAAGAGAGAGAGAGGGGGGTGTGTTGCGGTAGACAGGGTAGTGAAAAGAGAGAGAGGGGGGTGTGTTGCGGTAGACAGGGTAGTGAAAAGAGAGAGAGAGGGGGGTGTGTTGCGGTAGACAGGGTAGTGAAGAGAGAGAGAGGGGTGTGTTGCGGTAGACAGGGTAGTGAAAGGAGAGGAGAGGGGTGTGTTGGCGGTAGACAGGGTAGTGAAAGAGAGAGAGGGGGGTGTTGCGGTAGACAGGTGTAGTGAAAAAGAGAGAGGGGGGTGGTTGCGGTAGACAGGGTAGTGGAAAAGAGAGAGAGAGGGGGGTGTGTTGCGGTAACAGGGTAGTGAAAAGAGAGAGAGGGGGTGTTGCGGTAGACGGGTAGTGAAAAGAGAGAGAGAGGGGGGTGTGTTGCGGTAGACAGGGTAGTGAAAAGAGAGAGAGGGGGGTGTTGCGGTAGACAGGGTAGTGAAAAGAGAGAGAGGGGGGTGTTGCGTAGACGGGTAGTGAAAAGAGAGAGAGAGGGGGGTGTGTTGCGGTAGACAGGGTAGTGAAAAGAGAGAGAGGAGGGGGTGTGTTTGCGGTAGACAGGGTAGTGAAAAGAGAGAGAGAGGGGGGGTGTGTTGCGGTAGACAGGGTAGTGAAAAGAGAGAGAGAGGGGTGTGTGTTGCGGTAGACAGGGTGTGAAAAGAGAGAGAGGGGTGGTGTGCGGTAGACAGGGTAGTGAAAAGAGAAGAGAGGGGGGTGTGTTGCGGTGACAGGGTAAGTGAAAAGAGAGAGAAGGGGGTTGTTGCGGTAGACAGGGTTAGTGAAAAGAGAGAGAGAGGGGGTGTGTTGCGGTAGACAGGGAAGTGAAAGAGAGAGAGAGGGGGGGGTGTTTGCGGTAGACAGGGTAGTGAAAAGAGAGAGAGAGGGGGGGTTAATGAAGGAGAGGGAGAGGAGAGATGGGTTAATGAAGAGAGGGAGAGAGAGATGGGTTAATGAAAAGAGGGAGAGAGAGAGATGGGTTAATGAAGAGAGGGAGAGAGAGATGGTTAATGAAGGAGAGGAGAGAGATGGGTTATGAAGAGAGGGAGAGAGAGATGGGTTAATGAAGAGAGGGAGAGAGATGGGTTAATGAAGAGAGGGAGAGAGAGATGGGTTAATGAAAGAGGGAGAGAGAGGGTTAATGAAGAAGGGAGAGAGATGGGTTAATGAGGAGAGGAGAGAGATGGGTTATGAAGAGAGGGAGAGAGAGATGGGTTAATGAGAGAGGAGAGAGATGGGTTAATGAAAGAGGGAGAGAGAGATGGGTTAATGAAGAGAGGGAGAGAGATGGGTTTAATGAAGAGAGGGAGAGAGAGATGGGTTATGAGGAGGGAGAGAGATGGGTTAATGAAGAGAGGGAGAGAGCATGGTTATGAGAGAGGGAGAGAGTGGGTTAAGGAAGAGAGGGAGAGAGAGATGGTATGAAGAAGAGGGAGAGAGATGGGTTAATGAAGAGAGGGAGAGAGAGGGATGGGTTAATGAAGAGAGGGAGAGAGATGGGTTAAGGAGAGAGGGAGAGAGAGATGGGTTATGAAAGAGGGAGAGAGATGGGTTAATGAAGAGAGGGAGAGAAAGATGGGTTAATGAAGAGAGGGGAGAGAGATGGGTTAATGAAGAGAGGGAGAGAGATGGGTTAATGAAGAAGAGGGAGAGAGAGATGGGTTAATGAAGAGAGGGGAGAGAGATGGGTTATGAGAGAGGGAGAGAGAGATGGGTTAATGAAGAGAGGGAGAGAGATGGGTTAATGAAGAGAGGGAGAGAGAGATGGGTTAATGAAGAGAGGGAGAGAGATGGGTTAATGAAGAGAGGGTGAGAGATGGGTTAAGGAAGAGGGGAGAGAAGATGGGTTAATGAAAAGAGGGAGAGAGATGGGTTAATGAAGAGAGGGAGAGAGATGGGTTAATGAAGAGAGGGAGAGAGAGATGGGTATGAAGAGAGGGAGAGAGATGGGTATGAAGGAGAGGGAGAGAGGATGGGTTAATGAAGAAGGAGAGGAGATGGGTTAATGACGAGAGAGTAAGAGAGGATGGGTAAATGAAGAGAGGGAGAGAGAGATGGGTTAATGAAGAGAGGGAGAGAGATGGATTATATGACCGAGAGTAAGAGAGAGATGGGTTAATGAAGAGAGGGAGAAGAGATGGGTTTAATGACGAGAGGGAGAGAGAGATGGGTTAATGAAGAGAGGGAGAGAGAGATGGGTTTAATGACGAGAGGGAGAGAGAGATGGGTTAATGAAGAGAGGGAGAGAGAGATGGGTTAGACGAGGAGAGGAGTAAATCAAATCAGTTTAATTTTATATAGCCCTTCGAAATCAGCTATATTCGAAGTGCTGTAACAGAACCCAGCCTAAAACCCCAAACAGCAAGCATGCAGGTTGTAGATGCCACGGTGGCTAGGAAAAACTCCCTAAGAAAGGCCAAAACCTGGAAGAAAACCTAGAGAGGACCAGGCTACTGAGGGGTGGCAGTCCTTTCTGGCTGTGCCGGTGGAATTATTAAAGAACTATGGCAAGATGTTCAAATTGTTCATAAGTGACAAGCATGGTCAAATAAATAATCATTGAATTATTTTCAGTTTTGGCTTTTTCATAGCGATTTAAGAGTTGAAAATAGCAGGTCTGGGACAGTGGCGGTTCCATAACGCAGGCAGAACAGTTGACCTGAATGGCAGCAATGCCAGGTGGACTGGGGACAGCAAGGAGTCATCATCCGGTAAGTCCCTGACGGTATGGTCCTAGGGCTCAGGTCCTCCGAGAGAGAGGGAATAAAGAGGAGAAGGGAGAGAATTAGAAGAGAGGCAAGATTTTTCAAATG
>NC_036856.1:35553488-35557261 GCF_002910315.2 Salvelinus sp. IW2-2015 | reverse complement strand
ACGTAGCTAGCAGTAAGTAGGGACCAGTCTGGTGACTGTAGTGTTACGTGGCTAGCAGTAAGTCAGGGGACCAGTCTGACTTAGTTTACTGTAGGCTAGCAGTAAGTGAGGGGACCAGTCTGTGACTGTAGTTTACTTTGGGGACCAGTCTGTGACTGAATTTATGGTAGGCTAACAGTAAAGTGGGGGGACCAGTCTGTAGCTGTAGTTTACTGTAGGCTAGCAGTAAGTAGGGGGCCAGTCTGACTGTGTTTACTGTAGCTAGCAGTAAGTAAGGAACCAGTCTGGACTGTAGTTTACTGTAGGCTAGCAGTAAGTAGGGGACCAGTCTGACTGTAGTTTTACTGTAGGCTAGCAGTAAGTGAGGGGACCAGTCTGTGACTGTAGTTTACTGTAGGCAGCAGTAATGGGGGGACCCGTCTGACTGTAATTTCACTGTAGGCTAGCAGTAATTAGGGACCAGTCTGTAACTGTAGTTTACTGTTAGACTAGCAGGTAAGTGAGGGGACCAGTCTGACTGTAGTTTACTGTAGGCTAGCAGTAAGTGAGGGGACCAGTCTGAGCTGTAGTTTACTGTAGGCTAGCAGTAAGTAGGGGACCAGTCTGTGACTGTAGTTTACTGTAGCTAGCAGTAAGTGAGGGGACCAGTTCTGATTGTAGTTTACTGTAGGCTAGCAGTATGAAGGGGACCAGTCTGTGACTGTGTTTACTGTGGGGACAGTCTGTGACTGTAATTTACTGTAGGCTACAGTAAGTGAGGGACCAGTCTGTGACTGTAGTTTATTGTAGCTATCAGTAAGTGAGGGGACCAGTCTGTGACTGTAGTTTACTGTAGACTAGCAGTAATAGGACCATCTCTTGACTGTAGTTACTGTAGACTAGCATAAGTAGGGACCAGTATGTGACTGTAGTTTATGTAGGCTAGCAGTAAGTAGGGGACACGTCTGTGACTGTAGTTTAACTGTAGGCTAGAAGTAGGGGACCAGTCTGTGACTGTAGTTTACTGTAGACTAGCAGTAACTCAGGGACCAGTCTAGCTGTAGTTTACTGTAGGCTAGCAGTAAGTAGGGGACCAGTCTGTGACTGTAGTTTACGTAGGCTAGCAGTAAGTATGGGGACCAGTCGTGACGGTAGTTTACTGTAGACTATCAGTAAGTGAGGGGACCAGTCTGTGACTGTAGTTCACTGTAGGCTAGCAGTAAGTAGGGGACCAGTCTTTGAATGATATAGGTCTTGTGTCTATCCTCTATCATTCTCGCCCCCCCCCCCCTCTCTCTTTCTCCTCTCTCTTGCCTCTCTCTCCCAATCCAGAGTTGGGTCAGGAGTCCCTGCCAATGTCCAGTCAGGCCTCAGTGTCGGCAGCGGCATGATTGCCCTACCTGCAGGCGCAGGCCACACCTGGGAACAGCCGGGGGAGGGGAAACAGACGGGGCTGCCTGCATCTACACCACAGCCTCCGACAGGCAACCAGCCCTCCTGGGACCCACGTGAATGCTTCAGCCCCAGGGACAGAGCTACTTCCTGGGTCCCCCACCACCCAAGCTCCAGGGGCCACCAGCCCGGCCTACACAGCTACAGCGAGCACTGAGAGTAGCCCAGCTAGTGGAGTGAAGTATAGAGCACAGACACAGACAACACAAATTAACAGCACAACAAAACACAATAGCACAACAAACTAACACAACACAACATACAACAGCACAACAGACAACCACATGGCACTGACTGAGACACCGTAGCTCTCTTTCCTGCCAGCCAGCACTAGCTCTCCTGCCCTACCTTTCTTGCCTCTCGTTTCTTGGCTGTTGGTTCCTGTCTCTCTTTCTTCATCAGTGTGTCTCTACCTATCTACTGTATTCGTCTGTTTGTCCGTCCACCTCACCTCCTCCTTTCTCTCCTTCACTCCTTCACTCTAGAGAGAGAGATGGCCCTAGGTTCGCTGGTTTTAGACTGTCGTCATCAGTCAGTCAGTCAGTTCTGTCTCCTGTCTCGCTCTCTCCTCCTCTCTCGTTTCCTTTCTGTCTCTGTCTGTCTCCTCCTCTCGCTCTCCTCCCCTCCTCTCTCTCGCTCCTTTCTGTCTCTGTCGGAGTCCTCTGACAGTCTGATTTGTTATGAGTTGTGTTCTGTGGCCCTAGGGCCTTTTCGCCCGATTTACCTCAGAAACGCTGCTTCTTTCAGACAGACAGACAGACGACAGACAGACAGACAGACAGACAGACACAAAGAAACTGATTCCAGACCCTAAGGGTCTGTTGCCTCAGATTGAACTTAAATGCACCCCCCCACACACTCACTCGCTCTCTTCTTTATCTGTCTGTCGCTCTCTTTATCTGTCTGTCGCTCTCTTTCTCGTCTGGCTCGTCTCTCTCTCTCTCTTTCTCGTCTGGCTCGTTCTTTGGCTCTCTGGCTCGTCTGGCTTCGTCTGGCTTCGTCTCTCTCTCTCTCTCTCTCTCTCTCTCTCTCTCTCTCTCTCTCTCTGTCTCTCTGTCTCTCTGTCTCTCTGTGTGTGTGTGTGATGACATGACCTGTGTTTCATCATTAGTTTTCTCCCACTCTGGAGAGCCTCTTACAGAAGCCACAGGGTCACCATAACAGAGCCCACATAACACTATGTGTCCACCATGCAACCAGGCACTGACATCTGACCTCCACTGTGGGTGGAGTTTATGGGGAGGATAGAAAGGACCTTAAGTTACATGATAGAATAACAAGCTGAGATACACACGGCTGTATGGGGTGGCTAGGTAGTTATATAGAGGGCTGATTGTGAGGCAAGCTGAGATGCACACGGCTGTATGGGGTGGCTAGGTAGTTATATAGAGGGCTGACTGTGAGCTAGGTGGCAACACAGTCTGAAAGGGTGTACAGCATTTTGACTTGAACATCTACAGCATTGTTGAATGCATTAATGATACGTTAGTACGATGGGTTGTTCATGATTTGGGTAATTACTTAGGTAACAGTGTGGTAAAGTCCAATGTTATCCATCTCTGTCTGTCTCCAGGCTCCCAGCAGTCAGTTCTCTCTCCTGGGTGAACCCCCTAAAGAGATGAAGCTACCCTCCAATCCATACCTGAATCTAGCTAGTGTGTTACCTGGCATGGTGCTGCAAGGTAAAGCACACACACACACAGATACATTCATTGTACATTCATTGTTATTGATCAGTATAAAGGACATGTCGCTCGTTTTAACATGTTTCTTATAACTTGTTTGGGCTTGTTGTTAAAAAATGACTCACATTAACTATTACAGATGATGTCCTCTTTTTCTATTGCTGTGTGTACTTGACTGTATTCTCTGTGTGGTTGTTTGGTCTGTCATGCAGCCCCGGCGGCCTGTAAAACGCAGACAGGGCAGCCTCTAGTTGGGGTGTACAGCAGTGCTATGCCCCCTGTCTCCCAACCCTCCACTTCCCAAACTCCAGCACCCTACAGCACCGATACCTCTACGGACTACAGTCACTACAGCCAGGCATACTCACAGGTAACACACACACACACATGCACACGCAGACACGCGTGTTTACGCAGGGGTGAGCACACACCCAAACTGTTCAGCTCTGCACAGTAAGTCATTATGTCTTCCGTGCTTCCTCATGGAGACAGGTTGTTTTTGCAATTACTCACAATTAATTGAGGGGGGTGTGTTGCGGTAGACATGGTAGTGAAAAGAGAGAGAGAGGGGGGTGTGTTGCGGTAGACAGGGTAGTGAAAAGAGAGAGAGAGGGGGGTGTGTTGCGGTAGACAGGGTAGTGAAAAGAGAGAGAGGGG
>NC_036856.1:35536608-35544733 GCF_002910315.2 Salvelinus sp. IW2-2015 | reverse complement strand
TGTAACGTAAAGCCATTGTAACGTAATGCCATTGTAACGTAATGCCATTGTAACGTAAAGTCATTGTAACGTAATGCCATTGTAACGTAATGCCATTGTAACGTAATGCCATTGTAACGTAATGCCATTGTAACGTAATGCCGTTGTAACGTCATGTCATTCTAACGTACTGTGCTTGTAACGTAATGTGATTGTAACGTAATGTGATTGTAACGTAATGTGATTGTAAAGTGATGTCACTGTAACGTAATGCGATTGTAACGTAATGTGATTGTAGCTTAATGTGATTGTAACGTACTGTGAATGTAATGTGATTGTAACGTAATGTAATTGTAACGTAATGTGATTCTACCGTAATGTGATTGTAATGTGATTGTAAAGTAATGTCATTGTAACGTAATGTGATTGTACCGCAATGTCATTGTAATGGCATTGTAACGTAATGTGATTGTAATGTGATTGTAACATAATGTCATTGTAACGAAATTTCATTGTAACGTAATGTGATTGTACCGTAATGTGATTGTAACGTAATGTCATTGTACCGTAATGTGATTGTAACGTAATGTGATTGTAACATAATGTCATTGTAATGTAATGTGATTAACATAATATGATTGTAATGTCATTGTAATGTAATGTGATGTTGGCGTGATTGTATTGTAGGAGGCTATGCAGCAGTGGTACCAGCACTACCAAGCACAAGCCCAGAGCTACAGCACCGCCCCCCAGGAGAGCCACGCTAAGGACTATAGCAAGGAGCACACACAGGTCAGTGTAGTGTGTTCTCAGTTACTGTATCACCTCAGGGTCACGACCCACACGGTACCTGTCACCTCAGGGTCACGACCCACACGGTACCTGTCACCTCAGGGTCACGACCCACAACCCACACGGTACCTGTCACCGTCAGGCGTCAACGAACACACACCGGTACCTTGGCACCTCAGGGTCAACACACATCACGGTACCTTCACCGTCAGGGTCACAGCCCACGGCTAAACCTGTCACCTCACGGGTCACCGACCCACCACGGTACCTGTTGCACCGTCAGGGTCACAGACACACCGGGTAACCTGTCACCCTCAGGGTCCACGACACACCGGTACCTGTCACCTCAGGGTCAGCGACACCCACGGTGACTGTCACCTCAGGGTCACGACCACACGGTACCTTGTCACCTCAGGGTTCAACGACCACACGGTACTGTCCCTCAGGTCACGACACACAGCACGGTAACCTGTCACTCAGGGTTCCAGACGCCAGCACGGTTCACCCCTGCACCCACTCAGGGTCGACGTAACACACGTACCTGTCACCTCCAAGGGTCACGACACACACGTACCTGTCACCGTCAGGGTCCGACACACCACGGTACCTGAACCTCAGGGTCACGACACACACGTACCTGTCACCGCTTCAGGGTTCAACGACCACACACGTACCTTGCCACCTCAGGGTCAAGGACACACACGGTACCGTGACACCTCAGGGTCACGACACACACGGTACCTTTGCACCTCAGGGTCAGACACACACGGTACCTGACACTTCAGGTCACTGACCACACACGGTAACCTGAGCACCTCAGGGTCACGACACACACGGTACCTGTCACCTCAGGGTCAAGGAACACTACACGTAGTACCGTGCACTAGCTCAGGGTCACGCACACACCGGTACCTGCACACCTCGGTCTACCGACACACACGGTACCTTGTCACCTCAGGGTCAAGACACACACAGTACCTGTCACCTCAGCCAACGGAACCTGCACCTCAGCAACCCACACGTACCTGACACTTCAGGGTCAAGACACACACGGTACCTGGCACTTCAGGGTCACGACACACACGTACCTGTCACCTCAGGGGCACGACACACACGGTACTGGCACCTCAGGGTCAAGACACACACTGGTACCTGTCACCTCAGGGCCACGACCCCACGGTACCTGTCCACCTCAGGGTCACGACACACACTGGTACCTGTCACCTCAGGGTCAAGACACACACGGTACCTCACCTCAGGTCAAGGACACACACGTTACCTGGCACCTCAGGGTCACGACACACACGGTACCTGTCACCTCAGGGCCACGACCCACACGGTACCTGTCACCTCAGGGTCAAGACACACACGGTACCTGCACCTCAGGGTCAAGACCACACACGGTACCCGGCACCTCAGGGTCACGACACACACGGTACCTGGCACCTCAGGGTCAAGACACACACAGGTACCTGTCACCTTCAGGGTCAAAACACATACAATAACTGCCTTCAACACACATGCACATCTCACATATGCTGTCATCCGACATGAAACGTTACCCGTGAAGCAAGAACTATCGCCCTTCACGGAGTTCAGTCTAGAATATTGTGTGTGTCTGGCATATGACTGCCTCATGCCCACTGACTCCCACTATCCACCTGCCTGCCTGTGTAGGGAAATGTGGTGTGCAGTTGTGCCTGTTGTGTGGGTGTGTGTGTGTGTAACATTCCCTGTTGTGTTCCAGCAGGCGCGGTGCCTCCTATGGGATTACAGCTCCTACATGCAGGCTGTCAGTCAATACTATTGTCAGCCTCCTATGACCCAGCCACCTCCCCAGTCTACCCAGCACAGAGACCCTACCAAGGTACACTACAGCACAGTACACAATGTTCCACCGTTGAGACGCAGCGCACAATGTCACTGTTAAGACGGCAGTGCAGAATGTCACTGTTAAGACGCAGTACACAATGTCACTGTGAGACGCAGTGCAATGTCACTGGTAAGACGCAGTACACAATGTCACTGTTGAGACGCAGTGCACAATGTCACTGTTGAGACGCAGTGCACAATGTCACTGTTAAGACGCAGTGCACAATGTCACTGTTAAGACGCAGACAATAAGTCACTTTGAGACGCAGTGCACAAGTGGTCACTGTTAAGACGCAGTGCACAATGTCACTGTTAAGACGCAGTGCACAATGTCACTGTTAAGACGCAGTGCACAATGTCACTGTTAAGACGCAGTGCACAATGTCACTGTTAAGACGCAGGATGCACAACTGTCACTGTTGAGACGCAGTGCACAATGTCACTTTTAAGACGCAGTACACAATGTCACTGTTAAGACGCAGTTCAACAATGTCACTGTTAAGACGCAGTACACAATGTCACTGTTGAGACGCAGTGCACAATGTCACTGTTAAGACGCAGTACACAATGTCACTGTTAAGACGCAGTACACAATGTCACTGTTAAGACGCAGTGCACAATGTCACTGTTGAGACGCAGTACACAAGTCACTGTTAAGACGCAGTACACAATGTCACTTGTTAGACGCAGTACACAATGTCACTGTTAGACGCAGTGCACAATGTCACTGTTGAGACGCAGTACACAATGTCACTGTTACAGACGCAACACAATGTCACTGTTGAGACGCACAGCAGTTAAGCTACAATGTTCATGTTAAGACCAGTACACAAGTGTCACTGTTGAACCAGTGACACAATCACTGTATGAGACGCAGTCACCAATGTCACTGTTAAGCAGACACAGTCACGTAAGAGTACACAATGTTCCCACTGTTAAGACGCAGTGCACACAATGTCACCTGTTAACAGTAACAAGACGGGAGCCTACACATGTTCCTGTTAAGACGCAGTACACAATTCACTGTGTAAACGCAGTGCACAATGTCACTGTTGAGACCAAGTGCCAATTCAGATGACGTCACAGTTCTGTTGAGCCAGTACACAATGTCACTGTTAAACACACAAGTCACATACCAAGCTCTAATCTCGGAACAGGCTGTCAAGATGCTCATCGAAGGCGTAAGAGATACCAAGCCTCTAATCTCGGAACAGGAGTCTGGTCATAGAGAGAATACCAAGCCTCTAACTCGGAACAGGGTCTCATGAGAGAATACCAAGCCTCTCAAATCTCGGAAGGGTCTGTCATAGAGAATACCAAGCCTCTAATCCGGAACAGGGTCTGTCATGAGAGAATACCAAGCCTCTAATCTCGGAACAGGGTCTTGCATGAAGAATACCAAGCCTCTAATCTCGGGAACAGGGTCTGCTCATGAGAAGAATACAAGCCTCTAATCTCGGAACAGGTCTGTTCATGCAGAGAATTACCAAACTCTAATCTCGGAACAGGGTCTGTCATGATGAGAATACAGCCTCTATCTCGGAACAGGGTCTGTCAGCAGAGATACACCAATTGACAGTCGTCTAAATACCCAACCTCTAACTCGGAACAGGGTCTGATCATGAGAGAATACCAAGCTCTAATCTCGGGAACCAGGTCTGGCATAGAGAGAATACCAACCTCCAAAAGCCACACCCAGATTCCAAACCCTAGCTAGTCAACAACCACCAACCCAAAGTCCCAGAGAGTTCACAACTCCAATCTTATCTCTCTATGTATTAGGGTAACCATAAGGTACCACTATTAACGGTACACCATAAGTTACCACCATTGCCCACTGAAACACTCCTACTCCCCCTTCTTTCTCTAAGTAAATACGCATTACATACATCACTTTAGCCGTACCTTGGACTCCCATGTCCCCAGCTTTCATCTAACGCTGTCCATTCCTGGCCTGGAACCTCATTTACCCAGCCACACTATATCCCATTCTTGTCAGTTCTCTCTCTGGTTGACTTTAGTGACCCCCGCTCTCCTACCCAAGCTACCCCTTCCTATAACCCTCCCTCGTACCCTTCTCTTATGCTCCGTCCTGGGGTTCCATCTATCGTAGTAGTATTGTCAGTACCCCCCCGGTGTGGAAGCATGTGGTATTTAGAGCTGGTGTGTTTATTTGAAGGCATACCACTCCTCACAACCCAGCACAGATATCCTGCTGAGAGAGATTGTCTTGTCCACACCAGAGCAGGTTGTCGCCGTCATAAGACAAGAGGCCTGCTGTTTGTGTGTGTGTGGTGTGTGTGTGTGGCTCTGTGTTGTGATTGGCTGTGGGTGTGTGTGTGTGTGTGGGGTGTGTGTTGTGTGTGTGTTGTGTGTGTTGTGTGTGTGTGTGTGTGTTGTGTGTTGTGTGTGTTGATAATAGGAGTTGAGTGAGTAAGCCCCTGATGGAGTTTCTCCATGCGGTTCATTAACTGTTTGTGATGTTCGTTTTCCTCTCTCTCTCATGCTGTCTGACTAGGAGGCTGATGTGTGTAATCGCTGGGTGTGCTCTCCATTGCGCAGTAACGGCGGTGCCCATCGGGCTTTGCCCGCCGCGGTCTGCCAGCTACAGCACCATGCCTATTGATCAGGCTCATGCCGCCGCACCTCCGCCAACAACCCACCCAGCTCCACCACACACATCCAGAGTGCCCACCCCAAGCCACCAATAGATGAACCAGTACTACTACGTAATCACACTGATGTTGATGGTGATGATCTTTTTCCGTTAGAGACACCGTACTCATTATGGCCAAAAACCCAGGAACACATGGAATTAGAGAACCAATGCAACTGCTATATTTAAACTTTCTACAGTTGATATAAGTAAAAATAGTCCCAGCTAGTTAGAGCCAGTACATAGAGTTAGTCCCGTGTAGAGCCAGTACTAGGAGTAGTCCAGGTAGAGCCAGACGTAGGCAGTAGTCCCAGTGTTAGAGCCAGTTACTAGAGTAGTCCCAGTGTAGAGCCAGTACTAGGAGTAGTCCCAATGCAGTTAGCCAGTACTAGGAGTAGTCACAGTGTAGAGCAATACTAGGAGTTAGTCCCAGTGTAGAGCGTACTAGGAGTGAGTCAGCTGTAGGCCAGTACTAGGAGTAGTCCCAGGTTAGAGCCAGTACTAGGAGTAGTTCCCAGTGTAGAGCCAGTACTAGAGTATCCCAGTGTAGAGCCATAGTAGAGTAGTCCAGTACTGGAGTAGTCCCAGTGTAGGATCCAGTACTGGAGTAGTCCAGTGTAGAGCCAGTACTAGGATAGTCCAGTGTAGAGGCCAGTTACAGGAGTAGTCCCATTGTAGAGCCAGTGACTAGAGTAGTCCCAGTGTAGAGCCAGTACTAGGAGTAGTCCCATACTAGGAGTAGGTCCCAGATGGTAGAGCCAGTACTAGGAGTAGTCCCAGTGTAGAGCAAGTACTAGGAGTTAGTCCCAGTACTAGGAGTAGTGTCCCAGTACTAGGAGTATCCCAGTGTAGAGCCAGTACTAGGAGTAGTCCCAGTGTAGAGCCAGTACTGGAGAGTAATCACAGTGTAGAGCCAGTACTCGAAGTCCCAGTGTAGAGCCAGACTAGGAGTAGGCCAGTGAGAGCCAGTACTAGGAGCTAGTCCTAGTGTTAAGCCAGTACTAGGAGGTAGTCCTAGTGTAGACCAGTTATAGGTAGATCCAGTGTAGAGGGCCAGTAGTACTAGGAGTAGTCCCAGTGTAGAGCCAGTACTAGGAGTAGTGCCAGTGTAGAGCCAGTACTAGGAGTAGTCCCAGTGTAGAGCCAGTACTATCATATGATTAGTACTATTAGCTGTTTATTAATCTCGGACACCCAGAACTAAAATATTGCGTAATTGCTTCAGATGCTCGATTAAGTTCTGGGGGAGACGTTTTAGAAAATATACTAATGAGACTAGCAAAGTCTCCATCCCTCTAAACATAAACTCTCACCCAGGTTCTGGTAAGTCTAGAGGCCGAATGTCCCCTTACGAAATTCAAAAGACGCAAGCACCTGTGAAATTGTGATTTGTCCAAATAATCAGTGACATAAGTTGTCCATCCCACAGTCTGTCGACAGATGCTACTACCATTTATGTTACCTGCAGCTGTCGACAAGAGATTTGTAGTGGTACTAGATGCATTATCCTGGACGGCTGTAGTAGCAGTGTGTGACGTTTGAGCGAGGGAGATTAGGAGAATGAGCTGAGATGAGCAGACAGCCTAGTGGGAGGATTTACTGAGCTGAACTCATGTCTCTTAAAGATTTACATCTACAGTACCAGTCAAAAGTTTAGACACACCTACTCATTCAAGGGTTTTTCTTTATTTTTACTATTTTCTACATTGTAAAATAATAGTGAAGACATCAACACGATGAAATAACACATAGAATCACATAGTAACCAAAAAAAGTGTTAAACAAATGAAAATATTTCATGTAGTAACACTTTGCCTTGACAACTTTGCACACTTTTGGCATTCTCTCAACCAGCTTCCTGAGGTAGTCCCCTGGAATGCATTACAATTAACAGGTTTGCCTTGTTAAAAGTTATTTTGTGGAATTTCTTTCGTTCTTAATTATTAGGAATCAAGGTAAGACCCAAGTGCAGACTGTGTGAAGTAACATTGTTTATTGTAACCACCGGGGCAGGTAAATGACAGGTAAAGGCAGGCAAATCAAATCAAAGTTTATTTGTCACGTGCYCCGAATACAACAGGTACAACCTTACAGTGAAATGCTTACTTACAGGCTCTAACCAATAGTGCAAAAAAGGTATTAGGTGAACAATAGGTAAGTAAAGAAATAAGTAAAGAAATAAAACAGAAAATAGTGAAAGATAGCAGTAGCGAGGCTATATACAGTAGGGAGGCTATAAAAGTAGCGAGGCTACATACAGACACCGGTTAGTCAGGCTGATTGAGGTAGTATGTACATATGTAGATATGATTAAAGTGACTATGCATATATGATGAACAAAGAGTAGCAGTAGCGTAAAAMAAGGGTTGGCGGGTGGTGGGTGGCGGGACACAATGCAGATAGCCCGGTTAGCCAATGTGCGGGAGCACTGGTTGGTCGGCCCAATTGAGATAGTATGTACATGAATGTATAGTTAACTTCTTGCCGTACGGATCCCTTTAGCGGGATCATTTTCGTAAACAACCGCTGAAAATACAAAAAATATTTATAATCATGAAATCACAAGTGAAATATACCAAAACACAGCGTAGCTTGTTGTTAATCCACCTATCGTGTCAGATTTTGAAAATATGCTTTACAGCGAAAGCAATCCAAGCGTTTGTGAGTTTATCAATCACTAGACAAAACAGTAAGAACAGCTAGCCTCAAATTAGCTTGGTCACGAAAGTCAGAAAAGCAATAAAATTAATCGCTTACCTTTGATACTCTTCGGATGTTTGCACTCACGAGACTCCCAGTTACACAATAAATGTTATTTTTGTTCGA
>NC_036856.1:35504114-35536583 GCF_002910315.2 Salvelinus sp. IW2-2015 | reverse complement strand
TAAAAGATTCGTTTTATAAACCAAAAACGCCCATTTGGTTTGTTGCGTTATGTTCAGAAACCACAGGCTCTGTCCGGTCTGAAAGGCAGACGAAATTCAAAAAGTATCGTAATGTTCGTAGAAACATGTCAAACGTTTTATAATCAATCCTCGGGTTGATTTTTAACATACATAATCGATAAATATTTCAACCGGACGGAACCTATTCAATACTACAGGAGAAAGAAAA
This sequence comes from Salvelinus sp. IW2-2015, assembly GCF_002910315.2. Lineage (NCBI taxonomy): Eukaryota > Metazoa > Chordata > Actinopteri > Salmoniformes > Salmonidae > Salvelinus > Salvelinus sp. IW2-2015. The sequence continues at coordinate 35,536,354 of NC_036856.1, read as the reverse complement.
ATGGCTGACTACATCTCTCCGCGCAGAAACTGACGTGCTTTGAAAATTCTCGCTCATTTTTTCAAAATAAAACTTTGAAACTATGCTAAAGCTGGTCACAGCCTGAGGGAAAGCATTGAAAAGGAAGTCTGGTTTTGATACCCTTTAAATGAGAGGGGCAGGCAACGTAAACAGGCATTTTTCCAAATAAAAGGCACTTCCGGCGTTGATTTCCTCAGGTTTGTCGCCTGCAAAATCAGTTCTGTTATACTCACGGGACCAATATTTGTGGACCGTTTTGAACCTTAGAGTGGTTTCTTTTCCTAATCTGTCAATTATATGCATATTCTAGCATCTGGACCTTGAGAAATAGTCTGTTTTACCTTGGGGAAAACGTTATTTTTTCCAAACATAAAAGTCTGCCGCCCTAGCTGAAAGAAGTTAACCTCCACTAGGGTATGTGGGACGTAGTTTAACATTGGTGCGTTATGTTCAGTAGTTCCAAACATCGGGGATTTTGCAGAGAGCCACATAATTTTACAGAATACTCATTAAATAAACATTGCTAAAAGATTACAAGTGTTAGCGGGAATTTTAGATCCACTTTACTTAATGCAACCGCTGTGGTCAAGGATTTCTAAAAACTTACGGAAAAAGCACACCATGCAATAATCTGAGTACAGCGCTCAGAGACCACACAACCCAAACAGATATCCGCCATTGTGTAGTCACAAGAAAGTCAGAAATAGCATTATTAAATATTCACTTACCTTGATGATCTTTCATCAGAATGCACTCCCAAGGGAATCCCAAGTTCCACAATAAATGTTGTTTTTGTTCGATAATGGTCCATGCATTTATGTCCAAATACCTTCCTTTTTGTTCGCGCATTTAGCCCACTTAATTCAAAACTTTTTGAGCGCGATCACTAGGTGCAACGAAAAGTCAAAAAGTTCCGTTCAGTCCGTAGAAACATGTCAAACGATGTATAGAATCAATCTTTAGGATGTTTTTAACATAAATCTTTCCCCAATAAGGTTCCAACCGGAGAATTCCTTTGATCTGTAGAATTGCAATAACGCAAGCGAACGATCCAACGTGAGCGCGCGTGGCCAGCTCGTGGCTCTCTGGCAGACCTCTGACTCAATCCCCTCTCATTCACAGTAGAAGCATCAAACAAGGTTCTAAAGATGGTGACATCGAGTGGAAAGCCTGGGAAGGTGCCAATATGACCCCATAGACACTGTGTATTCGATAGGAAAGAGTTGAAAAAACTACAAACTCAAGATTTCCCACTTTCCTTGTTGGATTTTTTTCTCAGGTTTTGCCTGCCATATGAGTTCTGTTATACTCACAGACATCATTCAAACAGTTTGAGAAACTTCAGATGTTTTCTATCCAAACTACTAATATATGCATATTCTAGCTTTTTATGGCGAGTTAGCAGGCAGGTTAATTTGGGCACGCTTTTCATCAAAATTTCCCAATCTGCCCCATACCCTAGTGAAGTTAAAGTTGACTATGCATATTGATAAGCAGTTGGGGCGTAAAGAGGGGTTGGGAGGACACAATGCAGATAGCCGGGTAGCCATTTGATTACCTGTTCAGGAGTCTTATGGCTTGGCGTCAAAAAACTGTTGAGAAGCCGGTGTTGTCCTAGACTTGGCACTCCGGTACCGGAAGTAAGAAGCGACGCGGAAGATGTTTACCCACGCACTGAACACAACACACGCTACACCGGGAGATCGACTCAAATGCGGAAAACACCCAAACCCAACTGCCTCGGAGTCCTTCGCCGTTACCTCTCGCGTAGCGTCAACCACCCTGCTGAAATCAATAGTTTAACGCTCATTTGCTCTACAACCGAGTAACCACCGTAGACTCAGGCTACACAACGTAACTGACACCTGCAAAGGGGCCCCACACCTCGCTTCTTACCAATAGCTCGACAAATAGAAACACGCTTGCTGTGCGCGGTAGTAGAGCTGAATACAGTCTATGACCTCGGAGCGTGCTGGGGTCGTGACACCGCCTGCGGTGTAGAGGTCCTGGATGGGCAAGATCAGGCTGTAGCTCCCAGTGCATGTACTGCGGCCGTCACGCACTACCCTCTGTAGTGCCTGCGCGTTCGAAGCCGAGGCAATGTGCCGTACCCAGGCAGTGAGCAACCACTCAGGGAATGCTCTCGATCGTTCCTGCAAGCTTGCTTAGAACCTTTTGGGATCTAGACCTGCCAAATCCTTTAGTTTCCTGGGACGGAGAATAGGCTTTGTCGGTGCCCTCTTGCAACGGACGTCTTGGTGTGTTTGGCCATTCTAGTTTTGATTGTTGATGTGGACACCAAGGAAACTTGGAACGCTCTCAAACCCTGCTCCACGTACAGCCCTGTCGAAAATGGAATCCGGGGCTAAGCTGCTCAGTCCTTCCTTTTCCTGTAGTCCACAATCAATTCTCCTTGTCTGTGCTACGCTTAGGATAGGTTGATTATTCTGGCACCACCCGGCAATAGTCTCTGAACCTTCCTCCCTATTAGGCTGTCTCGTCGTGTCGGTGAATTCAAGCCTACCACTGTTGTGCTCATCCTGCAAAACTTCATTGGATGTTGGAGTCGTGCACTGCCATTGCATCATGGAAGTGAACAGGGAAGTACAGGAGGGGGCTGAGCACGCGCACCACCTGGGAGCTCCAGTGTGAGAATCCAGCGTGGCCACGATGTGTTTGCCTACGACTACCCTCACCACCTAGTGGTGACCCGTCCCCACGGAAGTTCAGCGATCCAGTTTGGAGAGGGGCAAGTTGTTTAGTCCCCAGGATACTAAGGCTTTAGTGATGAGCTTTGAGGGTACTATTGTGTGAATGCTAAGCTGTAGTCAATGAATAGCATTCTCACATAAGTGTTCCTTTTGTCCAGGTGGGAAAGGCAGTGTGGAGTGCAATAGAGATTGCATCATCTGTGGATCTGTTTGGGCGGTATGCAAATTAGAGGTGGGTCTAGGGTTTCTGGGATAATGGTGTTGATGTGAGCCATTACCAGCCTTTCAAAGCACTTCAAGGCTACGGACGTGAGTGCTACGGGTCTGTAGTCATTTAGGCAGGTGGGCCTTTGTGTTCTTGGGCACAGGGACTATGTGGTCTGCTTGAAACATGTTGGTATTACAAGAATCAATTCAGGGACATGTTGTGAAAATGGTCAGTGAAGACACCTGCCAGACTTGGTCAGCACATGCCCGGAACAACACATTCTGGTAATGCATCTGGCCCACAGCCTTGTGTATGTTGACCTGTTTAAAGGTCTTACTCACGGTCGGCTTACGGAGAGCATGATCACACAGTCGTCCGAAACAGCTGATGCTCTCATGCATGCCTCAGTGTTGCTTGCCTCGAAGCGCAGCATAGAAGTGATTTAGCCTCATCTGCCGTAGGCTTCGTGCTCACTGGAGGAAAGCTTCGCGGCTGCTGCTTCCCCTTCTGCTTAGGCTCTGGAATAGTTTGCAAGCCCATGCCAATTAAGACGAGCATCGAGCCGTGGTAAGTATGATTCAATCTTCAGCCCTTCGTATTGACCGCTTTTGGCCTGTTTTGATCGGTTGTCGCAGAGGCATAGCAGGAGTTTTGTAAATGGCTTCCCGGTTAGGCGGTCCCGCACCTTGAAACGCGCGCTCCTACCCTTTAGCTCTAGCTGCGAATGTCCTGCCTGGTACCATGGGCTTCTTGGTTGGGGTATGTGTACGTACAGTCAGCTGTGGGGGACGCGTCCTCGATGCACTTATTGACTAAAGGCCACAGTTGACTGATTGTGGCTGTATTCCTCAATGGCCATCGAAAGAGAATCCCAGAACATGTTCCAGTCCAGTCAAAAACAGTCCTTGTAGCTTTAGCATCTTGTCTTCACATTGACCACTTTTTTATGAGACCGAGTCCACTGGTGCTACCTGTCCTTTCCAGTTTTGCTTTGTACAGCAGAATCAAGGAGGATAGAGTTGTGGTCGGATTTACCAAATGGACGAGGGCCGACGGGAGAGCCTTTGTATGCGTTCTACTGTGGTCGCCTGGCAGTACAGGCCGAATTTTTTCCCCTCTGATCTTGGCACATTACATGTTGATAGAAAATCGAGGTAGAACTGAATTTAAAGCTTCTCTGGCCATTAAAAGCTCTCGGCCACTAGGAGCGCCCCTCTGGGTGAGTGGTATCCCTGGTTTGGCTTATTTCCTTACTACAGCTGACTGAGTGCGGTTCTTAGTGCCAGCTCTCTGTCATGTCGGTGGTAAATAAACATCCACGAAAAGTATACTCTGAAAACTCTCTCGCAGGGCAGTGTGGGCCTTGCATTCTACTCCACAATTATTACTCACAATACGTGCGTTGTTTACAAAGTATGCAACAGGACCCCCCCCCCCCCCCCCCCCGTTTTACCGGAGTGTGGCTGTTCTATCTTTGCCGTCGCAGCAATTATCCCACCAGCGGAATATCCATTGTCGTCATTCCCAAGCCACGTTGTCACCAGGCAGGGAGTTGAACATCCAGGAGCATAGGCCAAGCGTACGGACGCCAGGCAGGCTCAGGTCAGCACGAGGTCGGTAATCCACGAGGTGGAGCAAAAGTACGAGCATCGCGGCCTCAGGAAGTCAAGGACAGGCAAAGGGTCAAAAACCAGGAGGACGAGATAAAAGAGAGACTCGGGAAAAAACAGGAGCTTGAGACAAAAACGCTGGTAGGCTTGAACAAACAAGACGAACTGGCAAACAACAGACAGAAAAACACAGGTATAAATACACAGCGAATTTAATGGGGAAAATCGGGCGACAAGCACGAAAGGAGACAGGGTGAAACAATCACAAGTGGACCAATTAATGTGTTTGAGCTTAACCTCCAGTTGTGCTTGTGGACAAAGGTACCGGTAGTTACAGGAATATAGCCCTTTTTGATAAAAGACCAAGTTCCATGATCTATGCAAGAAAGGGCTCAAATAAGTAAAGAGGAAATGAACAGGTCCATCATTACCTTTAAGACATTGAACGGTTACAAGTCAATCCAAGAAATTACAAGAATTTGAAAGTTTCATCACAAGTGCAGTCGCAAAAGCACCATCAAGCGCTTATGGATGAAGCGGTTCTCATGAGATGTTAAACAAGAAAGGAAGACCAGAGTTACTTCTGCTGCAGAGGATAAGTCATTTAGAGTTACTAGCCTTAAGCCCAAATAAATGCTCTGCACAGGGTTTCAGGTAACAGAAAAACATCTAACAACAACTGTTCAGAGAAGACTGTGTGAATCAGGCCTTCATGGTCGAATTGCCGCAAATAACCCACTACTAAAGACACCAATAATAAAGAGACGTTGATTGGGGCCAAGAAACAATGAGGGCAATGGACATTAGACCAGTGGAAAATTCTGTCCTTTGGTCTGATGAGTTCCAAAATGTTGAGATTTTTGTTCCAACTGCCGAGTCTGTGAGATGCAGAAGTAGGTGAACGGTATGAATTTCCGCACGTGATGGTCTCCCACCGCTGAAGGCATTGGAGGAGGAGGTGGGATGTGATGGCTGGGGTGCTTTGCTTGGTGGACCACTGTCCTGCTCTGATTTATTTAGACATGCAAGGCCACACTTAACACCAGCATGGCTAAACACAGCATTCTGCAGCGACGACCATATACTCCATCTGGTTTAGGCTTAGTTTGGACAAATCATTTCTTTTTCAACAAGGACAAGTGACCCCAACACAACTTGTGTGTAAGCGGCTATTGACGGAACGGACGAGGTTGATGGGGAGCGACTGATCAATATGGACCTGGCCTCCACCAATCACCACCCAAAACCCTTTGAGATGGGTTTGGGATTGAGATGGACCGCAGAGTGAAGGAGAAAGCAGCCCAACAAGTGCTCCAAGCACTACTGCGTTGGGAACTCCCTTCAACGACTATTGGAAAAAGCATTCCTCCAGGAATGTTGGTTGAAGAATGTCAAGACGTGTGTAAAACTGTCATCAAGCCAAAGGGTGGCGGCTGGACTTATCTCTCTCTGGATGAGCAATGGACATTAGACCAGTGGAAATCTGTCCTTTGGTCTGATGAGTCCAAATGTGAGATTTTTGGTTCCAACTGCCGAGTCTGTGAGATGCAGAGTAGGTGAACGGATGATTTCCGCACGTGTGGTTCCCACCGTGAGGCATGGAGGAGGAGGTGGGATGGTGTGGGGGTGCTTTGCTGGTGACACTGTCTGTGATTTATTTAGAATTCAAGGCACACTTAACCAGCATGGCTAACACAGCATTCTGCAGCGATACGCCATCCCATCTGGTTTAGGCTTAGTGGGACAATCATTTCTTTTTCAACAGGACAATGACCCAACACACTGTGTAAGGGCTATTTGACCAGGAAGGAGAGTGATGGAGCGCTGCATCATATGACCTGGCCTCCACAATCACCCGACCTCAACCCAGTTGAGATGGTTTGGGATGAGATGGACCGCAGAGTGAAGGAAAAGCAGCCAACAAGTGCTCAGCATATGTGGGAACTCCTTCAAGACTATTGGAAAAGCATTCCTCATGAATGGTGGTTGAGAGAATGTCAAGAGTGTGTAAAGCTGTCATCAAGGCAAAGGGTGGTGACTTTGAAGAATCTAAAATATACATATATTTTGATTTGTTTAACACTTTTTGGTTACTACATGATTCCATATGTGTTATTTCATAGTTTTGATGTCTTCACTATTATTTTACAATGTAGAATATAGTAGAAATAAAGAAAAAACCTTSAATGAGTAGCTGTCTCACATCTTTTGACTTGTACTGTATTTGTACAGACACACAGTCTTCACATCCTCCTCCTGTTTCAATCGGTTTGGGATGTTATATGCAGTCAGGTCGGGGGTGAGGTCTGGGGTGAGGTGTCTCGTGTTGGGAAGGTATATGTCTTCAAGTCACTGGTGAGGTCTGCGGTGAGGTGACTTGGGTTGGGAAGGTATATACAGTCAAGTTGGGGGTGAGGGGTCTCGGGTTGGGAAGGCATATGCAGTTAAGTCGGGGTTAGGTCTGGGGTGAAGGGTCTCGGGTTGGAAAGGCATATGCAGTTAAGTCGGGGATAGGTCTGGGGTGAGGTCTCGGGTTGGGAAGGCATATGCAGTTAAGTCGGGGTTAGGTCTGGGGTGAGGTTCTCGGGTTGGGAGGGCATATGCAGTTAATGTCGGGGTTTAGGTCTGGGGTGAAGGGTCTCGGGTTGGGAAGTCATATGCAGTTAAGTCTGGGGTTAGGTCGGGGTGAGGTCTCGGGTTGGGAAGCATATGCAGTTAAAGTCGGGGTTAGGTCTGGGGTGAAGCGGTCTCGGGTTGGGAAGGCATATGCCGTTAAGTCGGGGTTAGGTCTGGGGTGAAGGGTCTCGGTTGGGAAGCTATATGCAGTTAAGTCGGGGTTAGGTCTGGGGTGAGGTCTCGGGTTGGGAAGGCATATAGTTAAGTCGGGTTAGGTCTGGGGTGAAGGGTCTCGGGTTGGGAAGGCAATATTGCAGTTAAGTCGGGGGTTAGGTCTGGGGTGAAGGGTCTCGGGTTGGGAAGGCATATGCAGTTAAGTCGGGGTTGGTCTGGGGTGGAAAGGTTCTCGGGTTGGAAGGCATATGCAGTTAAGTCGGGGTTAGTTCTGGAATATATTGGGGCGGTATCGTCTGGATATATTGGGGCGGTATCATCTGATTATTGGGGCGGTATCATCTGTGGGTCTATTGGGGCGGTATCGTCGGATATATTGAGGCGGTATCGTCTGTGGGTCTATTGGGGCGGTATCGTCTGGAATATATTGGGGCGGTATCATCTGTGGGTCTATGGGGCGGTATCGTCTGGATATATTGGGGCGGTATCGTCTGTGGGTTTATTGGGGCGGTATCGTCTGGATCTATTGGGTCGTACCGTCTGGATCTATTGGGTCGGTATCGTCTGGATATATTGGGGCGGTATCGTCTGGATCCATTGGGCGGGAACGACTGGATCTATTGGGTCGGTGTCGTTTGGATATATTGGGGCGGTATCGTCTGTGGACCTATTGGGGCGGTATCGTCTGTGGATCTATTGGAACGCATCGTCTGTGGATTTATTGGGGCGGTATCGTCTGTGGATCTATTTGGGGCGGTATCGTCTGTGGATCTATTGGGGCGGTATGGTCTGGATATATTGGGGCGGTATCGTCTGGATCTATTGGGGCGGTATCATCTGGATATATTGGGGCGGTATCCGTCTGGATATATTGGGGCGGTATCATCTGGATATATTGGGCGGTATCATCTGGTATATTGGGGCGGTATCGTCTGGATTATTGGGGCGTATCGTCTGATATATTGGGCGGTATCGTCTGATATATTGCGGCGTATCGTCTGGATATATTGGGGGGTATCGTCTGGATATATTGGGGCGGTATCGTCTGGATCTATTGGGCGGTATCGTCTGGATATATTGGGGCGGCATCGTCTGGATATATTGGGGCGGTATCGTCTGGATATATTGGGGCGGCATCGTCTGGATATATTGGGGCGGTATCGTCTGGATATTATGGGGCGGCATCGTCTGGATATATTGTGGCGGTATCGTCTGGATATATTGGGGCGCATCGTCTGATATATATGGGGCGGTATCGTCTGGATATATTGGGCGGTATCGTCTGGATATATGGGGCGATCATCTGGATAATTTGGGGCGGATCGTCTGGATAATTGGGCGATGTTGGAATGGGGGGTATCGGTAATGCGAGCTATATAGGGCGGTATGGTCTGGATATAGTATGGTCGGATTATGGCGTGTAGGGATATATTGGGGCGTATCGTCTGGATATATTGGGGCGGTATCGTCTGGATATATTGGGGTGCGGTATCGTCTGATATATTGGGGCGGTATCGTCTGGATATATTGGGGCGGTATCGTCTGGAATATATTGGGGCGGTATCGTCTGGATCTATTGGGCGGTATCGTCTGGATCTATTGGGCGGCATCGTCTGGATATATTGGGGCGGTATGGTCTGGATATATGGGGCGGTATCGTCTGGATATATTGGGGCGGTATCGTCTGGATATATTGGGGCGGTATCGTCTGGATATATTGGGCGGTATCGTCTGGATATATTGGGGCGGTATCGTCTTGATATATTGGGGCGGTATGGTCTGGATATATTGGGCGGTATCGTCTGGATATATTGGGGCTGCATCGAGTATCGATACGATACTCAATCTCTCTTCATCCTTCACTCTCATCTCATCTTCTTCCTCTCTCTCTCACTCGCTCTCTCTCATATCTCTCTTTCTTTCTCTCTCCATTACCCTCTCTCTCAAATCAAAACAATCAACGTGTATTGGCCCTGTACACAGATTTGCAGATGTTATCTCAGGTGCAGTGAAATGCTTGGTTTCTAGCTCCAACAGTGCAGTAATATCTAGCAATACAATAACCCCCCCCCCTCCAAACATTTACATAAATAAAGAAATATCAGAACGAGCAATGTCAGAGTCTGGAATAGAAAGTAACATGTAATAAATGGTGTGTATAGAAGTATGGACAGTATAGATGAATAGAACAGTTATGTACAGCAGTAGCTATATAAGGTGAGCCATGACTAGAATACAGTATATACATATCAAGTGGATAAAACAGTAAACATTATTAAAGTGACCAGTGGTTCAATGACTATGTACATGGGGCAGCAGTCTCTGAGGTGCAGGCAGAGTACCGGGGTGGTAGCCGGTAGTGATTAAGCTGTTTTTCAGTCTCTCAGTCCCAGCTTTGATGCACTGTACTTTCTCCGCCTTCTAGATGGTAGCGGGGTGAACAGGCTGTGGCTCGGGTGACTGAGATCTTTGATGACCTTCTCTCTCTTTTCTCAGAATCAGACGACTCGGGGGCAGAAGCGGGAGTACCCTCACTTGGCGGTGCACAATATGACATCAGAGGGGGCTACGTGGGGCAGCACTCCCAGGGGCTGGGGGGTCAGTACGCTGACTACTTCAAGAAGAAGAGGATCTAGAGATGACCTCTGACCTCCCTCTCTCTGAACCCTGCACCCTATCTCCTAAACCATACAGTACATACACAGTCTCAGCTTTAGTGTTGTATGATGTTGGTATACACACACACACACACACACACACACACACACACAACACACACACACAACACACACACACACACACACACACACACACACACACACACCACACACACACCACAACAACACACCACACACACACACACACACCCACACACACACACACACACACACACACAATGTTGCTTTTTGTCCTGTTCAAGCCTTAACTCTTAACTCAGTTGGTGTAAATGCTTCTTGACTAATAATCTCTGTACATTGTTTCTAATGTATGTGAGCTGCTTCTGTATTTTAGGGTCAGTCAGTCAGTCTGCCTTGTTGAAGGCCAGTCAGGGTGCAGTCAGGTTTCTCTCTCTCTCTGTTTCTATCACTCTGTTTCTAATCGCTCTGTGCGCTTTTCTACAAACGGGGGAAACTGGCCAGTGTTGCAGACAGAGTTGATTTGATGACTCACTTTAACTGATGTGTTTTTCTCTTCCTCAGTGTCTTTCTCTTTTTCTGATTGCCTAAGCTCTCCTTTTATCTCTCTCTTTGTGGAGACATTGATGTAGTGTGTGCGTGTGTGTGCGTGTTATGTCGTAAGTGTAGGAGTGATCAGCCATTCGCAAGGTAGAAGAAGGCACAGGGAGAGGGATGTCTAATCACTGCTTTTAACCTTGAACAATGGACACTTATAGACTCCCATTGGTCTGGTGTACTAGCAAATGAATGGACACCTAACTTGGTACCTTATAGACATGACAATAGTCACTGAGTGGACATTTCTTTGGGTCAATATAGCCATGTATTATAACTAGCTAGTGGATGGACATTTCTTTGGGTTGATATAGCCATGTATTATAACTAGCTAGTGGATGGACATTTCCAAGACCTAGGCCTTCTTCTTATGGCTCTGTGTATGACAGCTACAGGGTGGTTGTAATGGCTGTCGTTTTCTGTAGGGGCCATTGAACAGTCGCTCAGTCGAGGAACAGAAGAGTTTCCCAGGCTCCCCTCTTCTTTTTCTGCTGTTTTTTAACTGACTTTTCTGGACGGGAAGCGCTGTGGAGACACAAACAAACCAACCAACGCTTTAATACTGCTTCATAAACTGCCATTAGAAATGAAACAGGAAACAGAAAAATTCAGGAGAGTAGCCATGTTGAATTATCTCAGAGATTGGAGTAATTTCCATTTTGATTCAGTCAATTCAGAAAGTAAAAAGATAGGCTTCTATCTATAAAAATAACCGGCAATTTTCATCAAGCCATGAATCGAATTTAAATGAATCACCTTGAGATTCATGTGGTACAGCAGGGGTAGGCAACCCTGTTCCTGGAGTGCTGCAGGTATTGTAGGATTTTGTTCCAACTAGGCACCACATCTGACCAACTGAGCTAATTGATCAGTTCAGTGATTGATTAAATTCAACACACCTGGTCTTCCAGGTCAGTTACATCAAAAACGTGCCTGCGGCACTTCAGGACCAGGCTTGCGTACTACCCCTGTGGTACAGTGAAAGTGAAAAGGCACTGAAACCCAACCCTTGTGGACTGACAGGGGGGTTTTAGAGGTACGAAGGGCATGGGATGAGGGCTTTAGCACCATGTTACGTACTGGCACAGGTCTTCAGCCTTAGACCCAGGCAATAACAACAGCTACTGTACCAACTAATATCACAATGCCAACATGAGTGTATACAAGGGCATTACCACTCAATGTGTAGTGTGCTACAATCAATCAAACTGTCAGTTTCTCTCTTTTCATTTTTCCTCCTCTCCATCTGATCCCTAATCTCTCTAACCTGTCTGTTTTCATCCTCCACTCTGAGTTGAAAAAGCACCGTTCTCCTGTGTCACGTGACTTGATTTGAAGCACTGATGTTTTTAGTGGTGTCATATATCATGCTCTTAACGGGCGAAGCTGTAACATATTTAAACCCCTTTCAGTGCTGTGTTACACTGGCTTAGAGCCATACTTTTACTTGTACTGTGTGTGTGTATGTTGGACTTGGCTTTTCCAGCCAGTTGATTGCTAGCTTCAACCACGTCTTTAAAAGGCAATGCTTAGAAGTGTGTGTAGCTTCTTTATTTCTGTGTGCGTGCGTGCGAGACTGTAGGAGGCTGTCTCAGTCAGTGTCTGTAAAAGGCAGACCCAGGCAGGTCATAATGTCTGTCTGTAGTCAGGCACTTTAAGCCAGTCTGTGTTGTTTTAATGGCCCTCCGGTGATTTAATTAGCCTTCTTTCTCTAAGCCATTACCGGGTGTGCCACAGTGCTATGCAGAGCTGTGCCTGTGTGTTTTCTGACCTGCTCATATTCCTTCTTTGCCTAATAGCAGGTCCATAGGTTTTTATAGGAATTCAGTGTACTGTAGTCTGTGTGTTGTCTGAGTTTGTGTGTGAATAAGTTGTGTGTGCGTTAATAACCTGCTTTTGGCAGGTATGAGGGGAACAGACAGCAGAGAGGGAGAGCGAGAAAGAGAGGAGAGGGAGAGAGAGAGAGGAGAGAAAGAGAGTGGGAGAGAGAGAAAGAGAGGAGAGTGGGAGAGAGAGAGAGAAAGAGAGGAGAGGGAGAGAGAGAGAGGAGAGGGAGAGAGAGAGAGGAGAGAGAGAGAAAGAGAGGGACAGAGAGAAAAACCGCTCCAGTTGCTAGCAGTCTGTGTTTATTCATTTGTCGTTCCATTTTGATTCCTCTTTTTTCCCCCGTGCGTGTGCGTGTGCGTGTGTGTGTGTGTGTGCGTGCATTTAGCTGAGGTCTCTGATGGTATTCTCCAGGTCTGTTACCATATAATATTATGATGATAGTCAGCACAGATACCTCATTACCTCTGCATGACATTACTCTGTCTCCTCTTAGAAGTGTTCCCTGTAGTATTGCATGTACACTGAGTATACCAGACATTAGGAACACCTTCCTAATAATGACTTGCACACCCCTCCCCCCCCTTGCCCTCAGAACAGTCTCAATTCATCGGGGCATGGACTCTACAAGGTGTTGAAAGCGTTCCACAGGGATGCTGGCCCATGTTGACTCCAATGCTTCCCACAGTTGTGTCAAATTGGCTGGATGTCCCTTGGGTAGTGGACCATTCTTGATACACATGTTTTTTGACACACTAAAACTGGTGTGCCTGGCACCTACTACCATAACCCGTTCAAAGACACTTAAATATTTTGTCTTGCCCATTCACACTCTGAATGGCACACATACACAATCCATGTCTCAACTGTAGCAAAGCTTAAAACTCCTGTCTCCTCCCCTTCATCTACACTGATTGAAAGAGCAGTGTTTTGTACACTCAGTGTATACCGTTTATGATGTTACAGGTTTTAAAGCAAACCCTGGTTAGAATGAGATTCAGCAGTGGAATTGGCCTCAAGGGCCAGACTGCTTTTAGTTTAGCTAGAACCAGTGACCTGACCAGAGGTTGAAGGGTTAAGGGCTTTTCCATCTACAGTACCAATCAAAAGTRTAGACYCACCTACTCATTCAAGGGTTTTTCTTTATTTCTTATTATTTTCTACATTGTAGAATAATATCGAAGACATCACAACTATGAAATAACACACATGGAATCATGTAGTAACCAAAAAAAGTGTAAAAAAATCWAAATGTATTTTATATTTGAGATTCTTTAATGCCTTGATAACAGCTTTGCATACTCTTGGCATTCTCTCAACTAGCTTCATGAGGTAGTCACCTGGAATGCATTTCAATTAACAGGTGTGCCTTCTTAACAGTACATTTGTGGAATTTCTTTCCATCGTAATGCGTTTGAGACAATCAGTTGTGTTGTGACAAGGTAGAGGTGGTATACAGAAGATAGCCCTATTTGAGACCAAGTCCATATTATGGCAAGAACAGCTCAAATAAGCAAAGAGAAATGACAGTCCATCATTACTTTAAGACATGAAGGTCAGTCAATCCAGAAAATTACAAGAACTTTGAAAGTTTCATCAAGTGGAGGTCGCAAAAATCATCAACGCTATGATGAAACTGGCTCTCATGAGGACGCCACAGGAAGGAAGACCAGTGTTACTCTGCTGCAGAGGATAAGTTCATTAGAGTTACCAGCCTCAGATTGCAGCCAAATAATGCTTCACAGAGTTCAAGTAACAGACAATACATAAATGTTCAGAGGAGACTGCGTGAATCAAGCCTTCATTGTCAAATCGCTGCAAAGAACACTACTACAGGAACAAGAAGAAGAAGAGCTTGCTGGGAAGAACCTTAGACTGGTGGAATTGTCTTTGGTCTGATGTCCAATTTGAGAATTTTGTTTTGTTTTTGTCTTTGTGAGACGCAGATAGGTGAACGGATGATCTCACAAAGTGTGGTTCCACAATGAGCATGGAGGAGATGTGATGATGTGGGGTGCTTTTGCTGGTGACACTGTGATTTATTAAAAATTCAAGGAACACTTAACCAGCATGGCTACCACAGCATTCTGCAGCGATAAGCCATCCCATCTGGTTTGCGTTAGTGGACTATCATTTGTTTTTCAACAGGACATATAAGACAACTCTCCAGGCTGTGTATGGGCTATTTGACCAAGAGAGAGTGATGGTGGCTGCATCAGTTGACCTGGCTCCCAATCACCCGACCTCAACCCAATTGGGATGGTTTGGGATGAGTTGGACCGCAGAGTGAAGAAAAGCATCCAAAAGTGCTCAGCATATTGGGAACTCTTAAAACTGTTGGAAAAGCATTCCAGGTGAAGCTGGTTGAGAGAATGCAAGAGTGTGCAAAGCTGTTATCAAGGCAACGGGTGGTTATTGAAAGATTAAATATATATTTTGATTTGTTTAACAACTTTTGGTTACTATATGATTCCAAAAAAACATTGAATGAGTAGGTGTGTCCAAACTTTCGACTGGTACTGTATATGGTTGTGCCCATCTCGGCATGTTGACATTAGGCTTATTTCTATATTGATTGGAAATAAGGTACACGGTCAGTGTTTTAGGAGAATCAGCCAGTTTGACGTGTCAATAGGCTGCGTTGACACAACAATGTTCGTACTACACTGGGTGAGCACAAGAGTGAGCCTGTGCCTAGGGTACTGAACCGTGTGTGTGTGTGTGGTGGTGGTGTGTGTGTGTGTGTGTGTGTGTGTGTGTGTGTGTGTGTGTGTGGTGTGTTGTGTGGTGTGTGTGTGGTGTTGTGTGTGTGTGTGTGTGTGTGTGTGTGTGTGTGTGTGTGTGTGTGAGAGCTTTGCAATACTGAAGTCTTTACGACTGAACAGAATATTTTAAAGGCTGTACAGTCGTGGCCAAAAGTTTTGAGAATGACAAAAATGTATTTACAAAGTTTGCTGCTTCAGTGTCTTTAGATATTTTTGTCAGATGTTATATGGAATACTGAAGTATAAGGTGTGTCAAAGGCTTTTATTGACAATTACATGAAGTTGATGCAAAGAGTCAATATTTGTAGTGTTGACCCTTCTTTTTCAAGACCTCTGCAATCCGCCCTGGCATGCTGTCAATTAACTTCTGGGCCACATCCTGACTGATAGCAGCCATTCTTGCATAATCAATGCTTGGAGTTTGTCAGAATTTGTGTGTTTTTGTTTGTCCACCACCTCTTGAGGATTGACCACAAGTTCTCAATGGGATTAAGGTCTGGGGTTTCCTGGCCATGGACCCAAAATATCGATGTTTTGTTCCGAGCCACTTAGTTATCACTTTTGCTTATGGCAAGGTGCTCCATCATGCTGGAAAGGGCATTGTTCGTAACTAAACTGTTCCTGGATGGTTGGGAGAAGTTGTCTCGGAGGATGTGTTGGTACCATTCTTTATTCATGGCTGTGTTCTTAGGCAAAATTGTGAGTGAGCCCATCTTGGTGAGAAGAACCCACATGAATGGTCTCAGGATGCTTTACTGTTGGTCATGACACAGGACTGATGGTAGCGCTCACCTTGTCTTCTCCGGACAAGATTTTTTCCGGATGCCCCAAACAATCGGAAAGGGGATTCAGAGAAAATGACTTTACCCCAGTCCTCAGCAGTCCAATCCTTGTACCTTTTGCAGAATATCAGTCTGTCCCTGATGTTTTTCCTGGAGAGAAGTGGCTTCTTTGCTGCCCTTCTTGACACCAGGCCATCCTCCAAAAGTCTTCGCCTCACTGTGCGTGCAGATGCACTCACACCTGCCGGCTGCCATTCCTGAGCAAGCTCTGTACTGGTGGTGCACCGATCCCACAGCTGAATAAACTTTAGGAGACGGTCCTGGCACTTGCTGGACTTTCTTTGGCGCCCTGAAGCCTTCTTCACAACAATTGAACCGCTCTCCTTGAAGTTCTTGATGATCCGATAAATGGTTGATTTAGGTGCAATCTTACTGGCAGCAATATCCTTGCCTGTGAAGCCCTTTTTTGTGCAAAGCAATGATGATGGCACGTGTTTCCTTGCAGGTAACCATGGTTGACAGAGGAAGAATAATGATTCCAAGCACTACCCTCCTTTTGAAGCTTCCAGTCTGTTATTCAAACTCAATCAGCATGACAGAGTGATCTTCAGCCTTGTCCTCGTCAACACTCACACCTGTGTTAACGAGAGAATCACTGACATGATGTCAGCTGGTCCTTTTGTGGCAGGGCTGAAATGCAGTGGAAATGTTTTTTGGCGATTCAGTTAATTTGCATGGCAAAGAGGGACTTTGCAATTAATTGCAATTCATCTGATCACTCTTCATAACATTCTGGAGTATATGCAAATTGCCATCATACAAACTGAGGCAGCAGACTTTGTGAAAATTWATATTTGTGTCATTCTCAAAACTTTTGGCCACGACTGTAGACCCAGATTGGGTGTGCTATTTTCTTTCTACTGTATTTTTTAAGTATGTTGATTCTTTCTGACATGAAATCTCTACTGTAGATTTTGCAATATTTTATATTACAACTACGTTGATATTGCTTTACTGTGAATAAGCTATTTCTAGATGCGATCGAATTTTAGCATGCATATTTACTGCTGTAATATACAAATATATGTTTTCAATAATTAATATTGCATTTGACGCTTTGGAATTTGACACAGAACAAAGGCAAAAAAAAACATTTTTGATTTTATTTATTTTAATTGTGTATTTATGTAAATGTTTCAGTTAGTCATTATTTCTTTGTCTTATTCCTCTGAAAATGTATTTGTTTTCTCTTCTTTATGAGCAGAAGGAATTGTCTTTTACATTCCAGAATAAACATGGACTGTAACTGAAAAACTATTCTGTGTTGTCTTCTTCTTGCATTGACTATGTCATCCACACATTGTCTGTCCAGCACCTTCTTTACATGTGTTCTCAATATCACGTTTTCCCTTTTCAACTGTTTGTTTGCCTACGGTAAAGATACCTGTAAGTCAGTGGAGGCTGGTGGGAGGAGCTATAGGAGAATGTGCCCGTCCTCCTATAGCTCCTCCCACCAGCCTCCACTGCTGTACGTGCTGTAGACCTTACTGGCATATGCATTTCATGAGCTATACAACAATGTCTGTTCCGCTAATTCTTTTTCTGTGGTTTACCCTTTTAGACTGTCTCAAATAACACCTTTTTAAGGCTCTGTTCTTTCATCTCCTTCCTTCTGTCCTCACACCCCCAATATTATTTATTATATATTCAAATAAAGACTTGAAATATTGGACATACACATTATGGCTGTACTTAAGAAGCTGTTTTGAAATACAAGCGGTTTACAGTAGTTTATGTAAAGCTATACTGCCCTCCATTGTCCACCACAGGTACTACTTTCCCATCCTCCTCCCTCAATGTAAACAGTATCCTTCATCCCAATCCAACCCACTGCTAACAGTATTCTATATCCCATACATCGTTGCTCATTGTGTATTTATTATAACTTTTATTACATGTTTTACCTTTCTATTATTTTTTTATTTTCTTTCTCGCTGCATTGTTGGTAAGGGCCCGAAAGTAAGCATTTCACTGTTAGTCTACACCTGTTGTTTACGAAGAATGTGCGGAATAAAATGTGATTTGATATTTCACCAGTATCCTACATCCTACACATCTGTCACCACTCACAGGGAGGTGGCCTCATGCAGTCAGTCCATGGTTAGAATCCTGTTCACTAACATGTCACTGTGTCATCTTCACAGTGGCCGTAGCAATCCTTTTCTAGAGTCCATCTTGCACAGGTCCAATCGAGGGCCTCTCTCCCTCTTCAACCCTTTTCTCCATTCTAGAAATGATTATAAGGACACAGGTCCATACATACATGGCAGAGCTGATACATTGTGATAAAAGGGGAAAGATCAGACTAAGTGGTGGGCCCCAGGTGACAGGTGTACACAGCTCAGTGTCACATTCAGCAAGGGGTCAAAGCTACGTGTTCGGACATGTTTCATTCCATATGCTATGTATGTATTCATGCTTCTACACCTGCATTGCTTGCTGTTTGGGGTTTTAGGCTGGGTTTCTGTACAGCACTTTGAGATATCAGCTGATGTAAGAAGGGCTATATAAATACATTTGATTTGATNTTGCTTGCTGTTTGGGGTTTTAGGCTGGGTTTCTGTACAGCACTTTGAGATATCAGCTGATGTAAGAAGGGCTATATAAATACATTTGATTTGATGATATTCATCCATATAGTTGATATCTCTAGTATAATATCTCTCGGGGGAAAAACAGAAGTGTAAATATAGAGGATGTAAACAACGGAGTGAAAGAAAGTGTCTTGCAGCAGCACTGATTTCGTTGTTTTTTTTGGTCCAGGTCACCATAGTCTGTGACCCTTAACCATTCACCCTTGACCCCTGGGATTGTATCAGTGGTAGGTAAGGCTTTGCGTAGAGGGTGGTTGCTGTGGTTACAAGCTGTTGTTGGCAAGCATGCGGGTGAACTCGTCGATGAGGCTCTTGAAGGTGATCCTCCTGTCGGGGGTGCTCTCCCAACACTTCCTCATCAGCTCATACACCTGCAAGACAACATAATCATAACTAACGTAAGTTACAGAAACTATTTCATACACCTGCTAGACAACTAGGCTAGATACCCCTACCRGAGGTATAACAAAACACAAACATGTCTTCCATATATGAAATGGATGTTTGTGTAAAAATGTTTTTATGCAAAAGTGGTTAAATTGCTAGATATTGTGACACACCACCTTAACTTAAACAGTGCAGAAGAATGCCTGGGGGACAGGTGGGGGTGGGGGGGGGGGGGCACCTAAGCTCATGTAACCCAATATTTCAAGCTATGATATTGCTCAAATTCAGAATACAAGTAGTCAGTGCATTCAGAAAGTATTCTGACCCCTTCACTTTTTCCACATTTTGTTACTGTTACAGCCTTATTCTAAAATGGATTCAATTGTTTTCCCCCCTTTTCAATCTACACACAATACTCCATAATGACAAAGCAAAAACACGTTTTTAGAACTTGTTTCATAATTATAAAATGTAAAACTGAACTATAACATTTACATACAGTTGAAGACGAAAGTTTACATACACCTTAGCCAAATACATTTAAACTCAGTTTTTCACAATTCCTGACATTTAATCCTAGTAAACATTCCCTGTCTTAGGTCAGTTAGGATCACCACTTTATTTTAAGAATGTTGAAAGGTCAGAATAATAGTAGAGAGAAGGATTTATTTCAGCTTTTATTTCTTCATCACATTCCCAGTTCGTCAGAGGTTTACATACACTCAATTAGTATTTGGTAGCATTGCCTTTAAATTGTTTAACTTGAGTAAAATGTTTCGGTAGCCTTCCACAAGCTTCCCATAATAACTTGGGTGAATTTTGGCACATTCTACCTGACAGAGCTGGATTAACTGAGTCAGGTTTGTAGCCTCCTTGCTCGCACATGCTTTTTCAGTTCTGTCCACAGATGTTCTATGGATTTGATGTCATGCTTTGTGATGGCCACTCCAATACCTTGACTTTGTTGTTCTTAAGCCATTTTGCCACAACTTTGGAAGTATGCTTGGGGTCATTGTCCATTTGGAGGCACCATTTGCACCAAGCGTTTAGCTTCCTGACTGATGTCTTGAGATGTTGCTTCAATATATCCACATAATTTCCCCTCCTCATGATGCTATCTATATTGTGAAGTGCACCAGTCCTCCTGCAGCAAAGCACTCCACAACATGATGCTGCCACCCCAGTGCTTCATGGTTGGGATGGTGTTCTTCGGCTTGCAAGTCTCCCCCTTTTTCCTCCAAACATAACGATGATCATTATGGCCAAACAGTTATATTTTTGTTTCATCAGACCAGAGGGCATTTCTCCAAAAAGTACAATCTTTGTCCCCATGTGCAGTTGCAAACCGTAGTCTGGCTTTTGATGTTGCGGTTTTGGAGCAGTGGCTTCTTCCTTGCTGAGCTGCCTTTCAGGTTATGTCGATATAGGATTTGTTTTAATTTTTACTAGGATGTCAGGAATTATGAAAAACTGAGATTAAATGAATTTGAATAAAGTGTATGTAAACTTCCGACTTCAACTGTAGATACTTTTGTACCTGTTTCATCCAGCATCTTCACAAGGTCCTTTGCTGTTGTTCTGGGATTGATTTGCACTTTTCGCACCAAAGTACGTTTATCTCTAGGAGACAAAACGCATTTCCTTTCTGAGTGGTATGATGGCTGTGTGGTCCCATGGTGTTTATACTCGCGTACTATTGTTTGTACAGATGAACGTGGTACCTTCAGGTGTTTGGAAATTGCTCCCAAGGATGAACCAGACTTGTGGAGGTCTACAAAATGTTTTTCTGAGGTCTTGGCTGATTTCTTTGGATTTTTCCAATGATGTCAAGCAAAGAGGCACTGAGTTTGAAGGTAGGCCTCGAAATACATCCACAGGTACACCTCCAATTGACTCAAATTATGTCAATTAGCCTATCAGAAGCTTCCAAATCCATGCCATCACTTTCTGGAATTTTCCAAGCTGTTTAAAGGCACAGTCAACTTAGTGTATGTGAACTTCTGACCCACTGGAATTGTGATACAGTGAATTATAAGTGAAATAATCTGTCTGTAAACAATTGTTGGGAAAAATACTTGTGTCATGCACAAAGTAGATGTCCTAACCGACTTGCCAAAACTATAGTTTGTTYACAAGAAATTTGTGGAGTGGTTGAAAAACGAGTTTTAATGACTCCAACCTAAGTGTATGTAAACTTCCGACTTCAACTGTAAGTATTACTCAATACTTTGTTTAAGCACCTTAAGCAGCAATTACAGCCGCAAGTCTTCTTGGGTATGACGCTAAAAGCTTGGCACACCTGTATTTGGGGAGTCTCTCCCATTCTTCTCTGCAGATCCTCTAAAGCGCTGTCAGGTTGGACAGCTAATTTCACGTCTCTCCATGGATGTTRGATCGGGTTCAAGCCCGGGCTCTGGCTGGGCCACTCAAGGACTTGTCCCGAAACCATTCCTGCATTGTCTTGACTGTGTGCTTAGGGTCGTTGTCCAGTCTGAGGTCCTGAGCGCTCTGGAGCAGGTTTTCATCAAGGATCTCTCTGTACTTTTCTCCGTTCATCTTTGCCTCGATCCTGACTAGTCTCCCACTCCCTGCCAATAAACAACATCCCCACAGCATGATGCTGCTACCACCATGCTACACCATAGGGATGGTGCCAGGATTCCTCCAAATGTGACACTTGGCATTCAGGCCAAAGAGTACCATCTTGGTTTCATCAGGACAGAGAATCTTGTTACTCATGGTCTGAGAGTCTTTTGGTGCCTTTTGGCAAACTCCAAGCGGCCTGTCATGTGGTTTTTACTGAGGAGTAGCTTCCGTCTAGCCACTCTACCATAAAGGCCTGCTTGGTGGAGTGCTGCAGAGATGGCTGTCCTTCTGGAAGGTTCTCCCATCTCCACAGAGGAACTCTAGAGGTCTGTCAGAGTCACCATTGGGTTCTTGGTCACCTCCTTGACCAAGACCCTTTTCCCCCGATTGCTCAGTTTGGCCGGGCGGCCAGATCTAGGATGAGTTTTGGTGGTTCCAAACTTCTTCCTTTTAAGAATGATGGAGGCCACTGTGTTCTTGGGGACCTTCAATGCTTCTGACATTTTTTGGTACCTTTAACATTTTATTGAATCCATTTTAGATTAAGGCTGTAATGTAAGAAAATGTGGAAAAAGTTAAGGGGTCTGAATACTTTCCGAATGTACTGTACATAAACAATCAGCATTACGATATATTTATTAGTCTTGGAAATGTATACCTGGAAACACACAGATACAATAGGTGGAAATATCAACTATTAATATTTATGAATGTAATGTAAACTTCACTTTTTGGTAGCTGTTCAAAATATTGCTCTCATTCAGGGCTGTATGGTCCTGCCTTTTTAATGTTGTGGCTATTGGCTCTAAGGAAAACAAGTGGGCTCAGACATAGAAAAATTTGGGGTCCAAGATAACTTAAAGGATTTTGTATCTTTAGCCCCAAGTCTTGCAATTAAGTCAAAGGGGCAATCACAGATTATATTTAGTCTCAAATCCAATATGGCATCCAAAATCAAATATGGCTGCCATAATAACATTTGATGGAGGTTAAAATCACCTGTAAATATGAATTTAGTATTTTAGTATATTTTTTTATTGTGTACAATAGTCATGCCTATAAAGACTGTTGGTGTGTATACATTTTATTCTGAATCAGTGGAGGCTGCCGATATGAGGACAGCTCATAGTAATGTCCGGAACGGCGCAAATGGAATTGCATCAAACACATGGAAACCATGGAAACCATGTGTTTGATACCTTTCCACTTATTCCGTTCCATCCAATACCCCAAGCCCGTCCTCCCCAATTAAGGTGCCACCAACCTCCTGTGTTCTGAATCCAATATGGCTAACATGATTACACTCAAACACCTTGGCCTGCATATAAGTAGCCCTAGTTCATTTTGATTGTGTTATTCTGTCTTTAAAATTGTTATTTGTATTTCTAGCACTATGAGTGGCATTGCCATGCCTCTGTTGTGTTTGAAAAGTCGAAGCCACCTCGTTTTTCAAATTGTGTTCATGTTTAAATCTCATTCACACACTGACAGCATATCAATAATGGGCAATTCCACTAAATATAATAAGGTTTTCACGACACAAGCGCACAGTAGCGTTATAGGAGTTATAGGAGTTATAGGAGAGCAACCGTAATACAACAGTCGGCAACTCTAGTAGTGTATATGTAGAGCCCTCTTTTCCCCACTAAAACTAAGTGTGCAAGGTTGATTCAAAGTCTTTTGAAGGTGACCAGGACATCATTGTGTCCTAACAGGGTGAGGAGACAAAGTAGCCAATAGTGGTTGTAGTTCTGGGGCCTGACCAGTAGTGGTTGTAGTTCTGGGACCTGACCAGTAGCCAGTAGTGGTTGTAGTTCTGGGGCCTGACCAGTAGCCAGTAGTGGTTGTAGTTCTGGGACCTGACCAGTAGCCGTAGTAGTTTGTAGTTTTCTGGGGCCTGACCAGTAGTGGTTGTAGTTCTGGGACCTGAACAGTAGCAGTAGGTTGTAGTTCTGGGCCTGACCAGTAGTGGTTGTAGTTCGTGGCCTGACCAGTAGTGGTTGTAGTTCTGGGACCTGACCAGTAGCCAGTAGTGGTTGTAGTTTCTGGGCCTGACAGTAGTGGTTGTAGTTCTGGACTGAACAGTAGCAGTAGTGTTGTAGTTTCTGGGGCCTGACCAGTATGGGTTGTATTCTGAGACCTGACCAGTAGCAGTAGTGTTGTAGTTCTGGGGCTGACGTAGCCAGTAGTGGTTGTAGTTCTGGGCTGACCGTAGCCAGTAGTGGTTGTAGTTTTGGGACCTGACAGTAGCCAGTAGTGGTTGTAGTTTGAGACCTGACAGTACCAGTAGGGGTTGTTGTTCTGGGCCTGACAGTAGCCAGTAGTGGTTTGTAGTTCTGGGACTGACCAGTAGTGGTTGTAGTTCTGGGGCTGACCAGTAGCGAGGTTGTAGTTCTGGTGCCTGACCAGTAGCCAGTAGTGGTTGTAGTTTCTGGGACTCTTTGACCAGTAGTGGTTGTAGTTCTGGGACTTACCAGTAGTGGTTGTAGTTCTGGGACTGACTCCAGTGTCTTTGAGTTGGGAGAGCTGTGTTGTGTTTGGGAACCTGACAGTAGTGGTTGTAGTTCTGGGACCTGACCAGTATCCAGTAGTGGTTGTAGTTCTGGGACCTGACCAGTAGTGGTTGTAGTTCTGGGACCTGACCAGTAGCGGGTTGTAGTTCTGGGGCCTGACCAGTAGCCAGTAGTGGTTGTAGTTCTGGGACCTGACCAGTAGCCAGTAATGGTTGTAGTTCTGTGGCCTGACCAGTAGCCAGTAGTGGTTGTAGTTCTGTGGCACAGCTAACTGGTCATTCTGGGCAAGCTGCAGTGATAATGTATGGCTGGCGGGGTATTGGGACTGTGGGGTGATGATCAGTTTCCATTTCTACAGTTTGCTATAGGCAGTCAAAAGATGCAGCTTGCATACCAAACTGTAATGTTAGCCCAGGCTGAATGATGCTGGGGATACTCCAGTAGTGGAATGGTTAGTTGTCTGCTTGTGAAGAAAGGGCTGTCACAAACAGTATTCAGTTCCTTCCAACGCCTAATTGGCCTGTGGGTTGAATGTGTCAAAGTCATATTTCTTTATATTCCTTTGGCTGTCAGGTAGGATTATAATATGGACGATATTAACTTTGAGTGGTTGGCATTGATTCCGGACTGGGGCCCGCCCAGCAGGATATGTGGAGAGTGACAGAACCTGCGAGGTGGACCTCAGGTTACTTAGAGGTTGGTTAGAGTGTAGCTAGGTCATAGACTATGACTAAGAGGGCCTCCCGGGTGGTGCAGTGGTCTAAGGCACTGCATCGCAGCGCTAGCTGTTTCACCAGAGACTCTGGGTTCGCGCCCAGGCCTGAGATGGTTTGCTCAGCATATGTGGGAACTCCTTCAAGACTGTTGGAAAAGCATTCCAGGTGAAATAAAATATATTGTTTAACACTTTTTTGGTTACTACATGATTCCATATGTGTTATTTCATAGTTTTGATGTCTTAACTATCATTCTACAATGTAGAAAATAGTACAATTAAAGAAAAACCCTTGAATGAGTAGGTGTTCTAAAACTTTTGACCGGTAGTGTACTTATACAGCTGATTAAACCACCATTTAATTGTAATGTGGCAGCCATATTGGATTTGGAGTAAAATCTGGGGGGTAATCTAATTGCAAGAGTAGGGGCTAAACATATAAAATCCACAGACAAACCTTTGATACGAAAAAATGACAGTTTTCGGTGTCTGAGCCCACTTGCCTTAGAGCCGATTACAATAGTCACAACATCAAACTTGTAACTGTATACATTTTTCTCAGGCGGGACAATACAGCACTGAATGAGAGCAAATTTCACTTGTAAAGTTGTCTATTGAACAGCTACCAGTTATGTTTACATGCATGAGAAATATTAATTGTTATCATAACTAACGTTAGTTAAAGAAAATATTTCATACACCTGCCAGACGAACAAGGCCCACAGGCAGATGCAAGATGCAAATGAGTTCTAGACATGACATTTCTAGGATTATTAAATTATTCTAGTCAATGTAAAAAACCTTGTAGGTGAATAAAAAAATATATCAAAAGGCACTTTTCTAGCTCCATAAATGATCTCAGAGGATGGTGATTTGAGTGACCTATTGAAGATTCCTCTTCATGGTGGAGAAAGAGTTTAAAGAGAGAGAGCATGTTGTGCGTGATGGGGTGACTCTGAACAGCGTGAGGTAGGCAGGCAGGTAGGTAGGTAGATCCTACCGTTCCAGGACAGCTCTCAGGGCGGGGCAGCCTCTTTCCCTCCTCCAGCGCCTTGACCAATCGCGTCACAGTCATCTGACCCTGAGTGGGACCAATCATCTTCAAGAACACCTGTGGGGACAGGTCGGGGGGAGGGGAGAGATAAGTCACCATGGAGACGTGATGAAATGAAATGACCCCTGAAATCTAGCCAGTCAGGACTGGAGTGACTTAGTTGTATTGTTGTCACCAACATTCAGAAGACATTAGTCATCGAACCTTAACTCTACATTACATTTAACATTCTATAATCTATTTCAAAACAGTCTGTAGACAACATACAATGCCTTCAGAAAGTATTCACACTTCACACACTTTTGTTGTGTTACAAGGTGTGATTACAATGGATTTAATTGTCGTTTTTTTGACAATGATCTACAAAAAATACTCTATAATGTCAAAGTGGAAGAAAATGTAACATTTGTAAAACATTTATGAAAAGTAAAACAGTAATATATCTTGTTTAGAGAAGTATTCAACCCCCTGAGTCAATACATGTTAGAATCACCTTGGGCAGCGACTACAGCTGTGAGTCTTTCTGGGTAGGTCTAAGAGGTTTGCACATCTGGATTGTAAAATAGTTGCACATTATTATTTTTAAATTCTTCAAGCTCTGTCAAGTTTGTTGCTGATTATTGCTAGACAGCCTATCCATAACCTAATGCAGTCACCAGTCAAATATAAAGAGTGGTACTCAGTGATATGTTTGGGGCAAATCCAACAACACAACACTTTGAATTCAGGACATATTTTTCATTTCTTTGCCACATTTTTTGTAGTTTTACTTCCCTCCGATCCTTATTGCAAACAGGATGCATGTTTTGGAATATATTTATTCTGTACAGGCTTCCTTCTTTTCACTCATTTAGATTAGTATTGTGGAGTAATAACTACAATGTTGTTGATCCATCCTCAGTTTTAAAGTCACCATTGGCCTCCTGGTGAAATCACTGAGCGGTTTCCTTCCTCTCCGCCAACTGAGAAGGACGCCTATCTTTGTAGTGACTGGGTGTATTAATACACCATCCAAAGTGTAATTAACAACTTCATCATGCTCAAAAGGATATTCAATCTCCTTCTTTGCGAGCCATTGGAAAACCTCCTTGGTCTTTGTGATTGAATCTGTGTTTGAAATTCACTGCTCGTCTAAGGGACCTTACAAATAATTGTATGTGTGGGGTACAGAGATGAGGTACTCATTCCAAAATGATGTTAAACACTATTATTGCACAGTCCATGCAACTTATGTTACTTGTTAAGCACATTTTTACTCCTGAACGTATTTAGGCTTGCTATAACAAAGGGGTTGAATACTTACGGACAATTTTTTAAATTAATTTGTAAACATTTCTAAAAAATATCATTCCAATTTGACATTATGTGGCATTGTGTGTCAAATTCAGGTTGTAACGCAACAAAATGTAGAAAAAGACAAGGGGTGTGAATACTTTCTGAAGGCTCTGTATAAGACAGTAATATCTAATTGATGTTAGGTCAGATCAGATGAGAGACTACTTGTTCCTTTACTGTAAATTGAACAGGGTGGTAAAGGGTATTAATAAGACCCAATGGATATGTACTAATCATGGCTACTTGGTGTGGATGAGGGAGGACATATTGTGACAGTTCGTCTGAGCAATCAGGGAGATGCACGTGTGTGTGTATTATGGCACAGGCTGGCGGGAGTGGGCAGAGTCACCCTGGGCATTGACTGGCACCATCTGCCTCAATCAGGAGATGGAAGGCCGTGCTGTCAGGCCTGTGTGTGTACTGACCGTCATGGGGCTGATGGCAGAGTCACAGTAGGTGAGTAGTTCATACATCGTGACACCGAAGGACCAGACATCAGAGGCCAGGTAGAACTTACAGTGGACCAGACACTCTGGGGCATACCTGGCACAGGCGGAGAGGAGAGAGGACACACATGTCAATACAAATTCAAAATGGAGTCATTATCAATTTCAAAGAGCAGCTTTCTTTCCTTTCCCTCTCATATCTCTTCCCCTCTCTGTACTACACTTTGTCTTATTTTCCCTCCCTCCCTCACCAGAACACAGGGCTGTCCAGGTCATCTTTGACCGTGTAATATCCCTCGTTGTCCTTGATGCTCTTGGTAAGTCCGAAATCTCCGATCTTCACCGTGCTCTCGTTCTCCACCAGAACGTTCCGGGCCGCCAGATCCCGGTGGATGTAATTCCGAGATCCAAGATAGTCCATTCCCTGGACAGAGGGGAGACACAGAGATGGTTGGAATTTATCCTATCCATAACATCCCCTTAATATCTCCATAATATTCCCATAACACTGTCAGATCTAGGGATCTGTTCAACCAGGGTTAATGGTCAGAGTTAGGGGTATGTTAGGTAGCGYCGCTAGTGTTAGGGGTATGTTAGGTAGCGGTGCTAGTGTTAGGGGTATGTTAGGTAGCGGCGTTAGTGTTAGGGGTATGTTAGGTAGCGGCGCTAGTGTTAGGGGTATGTTAGGCAGCGGCGCTAGTGTTAGGGGTATGTTAGGTAGCGGTGCTAGTGTTGGGCTATGTTAGGCAGCGGTGCTAGTGTTAGGGGTATGTTAGGCAGCGCGCTAGTGTTAGGGGTGTGTTAGGGGTATGTTAGGGAGCGGGCTAGTGTTAGGGGGTATGTTGTTAGGGGGTATGTTAGGTGTAGCGGCTAGCGTAGTGTTAGGGGCTATGTTAGGCAGCGGCGCTAGTGTGTTAAGGGGTATGTTAGGTAGCGGCGCTAGTGTTAGGGGTATGTTAGGTAGCGGCGCTAGTGTTAGGGTTGTTGGTAGCGGGTAGTGTTAGGGGTATGTTGGTTAGCGGTGCTAGTGTGTTAGGGGTATGTTGATGGGGCAGCGGCTGCTAGTGTTAGGGGTATGTTGGATACGGCAGTGTTAGGGTATGTTAGGTAGCGGCGCTAGTGTTTAGGGGTAAGTGTTAGGTTAGCGTCGCTAGTGTTAGGGTATGTTAGGCAGCGCGCTAGTGTTAGGGGTATGTTAGGTAGCGGCGCTAGTGTTAGGGGTATGTTAGGTAGCGGCGCTAGTGTTAGGGTATGTTAGGTAGCGGTGGCTAGTGTTAGGGGTATGTTAGGGTAGCGGCGCTAGTGTTGAGGGAGTGTTAGGTAGCGGCGCTAGTGTTAGGGGTATGTTAGGTAGCGGCGCTAGGTGTTGGAGGTATGTTTAGGTCGGCGCTAGTGTTAGGGTATTGGAGCGCGCTTGTAGGGGTATGTTAGGTCAGCGGCGCAGTGTTAGGGGTATGTTAGGCAGCGGTGCTAGTGTTAGGGGTATGTTAGGTAGCGGCGCTAGTGTTAGGGGTATGTTAGGCAGCGGCGCTAGTGTTAGGGGTATGTTAGGTAGCGGTGCTAGTGTTAGGGTAGGTTCTAGGCAGCGGCGCTAGTGTTAGGGGTCATGTTAGGTAGCGGTGCTAGTGTTAGGGTATGTTAGGTAGGCGCTAGTGTAGGGGTACTGTTAGGCAGCGGCGCTAGTGCTAGGGTATGTTAGGGCAGCGGCGCTAGTGTTAGGGGTATGTTAGGTAGCCGGTGCTAGTGTTAGGGTATGTTAGGTAGCGGTGTAGTGTTAGGGTATGTTAGGCAGCGGCGCTAGTGTTAGGGGTATGTTAGGTAGGGCGCTAGTGTTAGGGTATGTTAGTGCGCGGTGCTAGTGTTTAGGGGTATGTTACGGTAGCGGCGCTAGTGTTAGGGGTATGTTAGGCAGCGGTGCTAGTGTTAGGGGTATGTTAGGTAGCGGTGCTAGTGTTAGGGATGTTAGCGTAGCGGCGCTAGTGTTAGGGGTATGTTAGGCAGCGGCGCTAGTGTTAGGGGTATGTTAGGTAGCGGTGCTAGTGTTAGGGGTATGTTAGGTAGCGGTGCTAGGTGTTGGGGTATGTTAGGCAGCGGTGCTCAGTGTTGAGGGTATGTTGGTAGCGGTGGCTAGTGTTAGGGGTATGTTAGGCAGCGGCGCTAGTTGGTAGGCGGTATGTTAGGCAGCGGCGCTGTGTTAGGTGTAGGTTGTAGCGCCTAGTGTTAGGGTATGTTAAGGTGCGGGTAGTGTTAGGGGTATGTTAGGTAGCGGGGGCTAGTGTTGGGGTATGTTAGGTAGCGCGCTAGTGTTAGGGGTATGTTAGGTAGCGCGCTAGTGTTAGGGTATGAGGTGCGGTGCTAGTGTTAGGGGTATGTTAGGCAGCGGCGCTAGTGTTAGGGGTATGTTAGGTAGCGGTGCTAGTGTTAGGGGTATGTTAGGTAGCGGTGCTAGTGTTAGGGGTATGTTAGGTAGCGGCGCTAGTGTTAGGGGATGTTAGGTAGCGGTGCTAGTGTAGGGGTATGTTAGGTAGCGGTGCTATGTTAGGGTATGTTAGGTAGCGGTGCTAGTGTTAGGGGTATGTTAGGTGCTAGTGTTAGGGGTATGTTAGGTAGCGGTGCTAGTGTTTAAAGTACCTGACAGATTGGACAGCGTAACTGAGCAGAGTCTTCAGGCTGGTCTGGCTTTGTTGCGGGGGAGGTATTCTTCAGACTGCCAGCAGGCAGGTACTCCATGATCAACTTGATGGCTCTGCCTCCTGCACACAGACGGAAGAGAGGATGGAGTGAGGCAAAGCAGAAGGTGGTGTTTCAGTAGGTAGGTGTGGTGTGTATACGTGTGTGTGCGTGTGTGCGTATACTCTGCTCACCCTCCTCTGACAGATGCCTTTGTACTTGACAATGTTGTGGTGGTAAAGTTCTTTAAGGATTCCTATCTCACACCAGAGGTTGCTGCTCTGTTCCTCTCTGTTCTCTGGCTTTAAACTCTTCACTGCTACCAGCTCCCCTGTCCGGTCCCCTCTGGGGTCATACCGACACAGCTCCACCTTGCCAAAGTGACCCTACACACACACACACACACACAACACACCACACACACACACACACACACACCACAACACAAACACAACACAACACACACACACACACACACACACACAGTATCCATCATACTCACATAAACATTAACATTAACTTGCATATGCACACGGTCTCTGGCATGGTCAAACACACACGTGTGTTACCTCTCCTAAATCTCGAATCTTCTTGAGGAACCTCTTCTCGAACACAGTGGGGTCGACCTCCAGAGTGGGTACAGGCTTGATAGAGGGGTCTGATGGAGGGATACACACTGTTACACACTGACAATACACACACACACTCTCAAAACATACACACACATTGTTGCACACTGACAACATACACACTGTTACACACTGACAACATACACAGTGGGTTTATTCAGCTAAGCAACAGCACCAGTATGATGGATGTCTAACTGCGACATGACAGCAGTACCTCATTCTAGCCACCATGTGGGAGTATTGAGGGAATATTTATATCCATGGGGCCCAGTTTAGGGGGAGCTGTGGAGCGTGAACCCAGTGAACTCCACAACACTCATACACACACTCTTGCAATCTCTCTCTCTAGCTAGCGCTGAMAAACAGCTGCCATCTCTCTCTGTTTCATAATTTTCCTTCAATTCGAAAGAGGCTTAACTTCTCTAAGATAGGGGGCAGCATTTTCACGTTTGGATGAAAAGCATACCCAAATTAAACTGCCAGCTACTCATCCCCAGAAGATAAGATATGCATATTGTTAGTAGATTTGGATAGAAAACACTCTGAAGTTTCTAAAACTGTTTGAATCATGTCTGAGAGTATAACAGAACTTATTTAGCAGGCGAAACCCCGAGGACAAACCATTCCGATTTTTTGTTGTTGTTGAGGTCACTCTCTTTTCAATGGATTTTCATTGGGAATACAGATTTCTAATTGACCTTCTTGTAGTTCCTACCGCTTCCACTGGATGTCAACAGTCTTTAGAAATTGGTTGAGGGTTTTTCCATTGTGTAATGAAGAAGTACGGCCATTTTGAATCAGGGTCACTTGTTGTGTCCTGTTTGTTAGAGGCGCATGACCAGAAGGCTAACTACAGTTTGTTTTAATCCTGTATTGAACACAGATCTTCCCGTCTTCAATTTTATCGATTATTTACGTAAAAAATTACCTAAAGTTGTATTACAAAAGTAGTTTGAAATGTTTTGGCAAAGTTTACTGGTAACTTTTGAGATATTTTGTAGTCACGTTTCACAATTTGGAACCGGTGTTTTTCTGGATCAAACGCGCCAAATAAATTGACATTTTGGATATATATCGACGGAATTACAAAAAGGACCATTTGTGATGTTTATGGGACATATTGGAGTGCCAACAACAGAAGCTCGTCAAAGGTAAGGCATGAATTATATTTTTATTTCTGCGTTTTGTGTCGCGCCTGCAGGGTTGAAATATGCTTCTCTCTCTGTTTACTATGGTGCTATCCTCAGATAATAGCATCGTTTGCTTTCGCCGAAAAGCCTATTTGAATTCTGACATGTTGGCTGGAT
>NC_036856.1:35486523-35500715 GCF_002910315.2 Salvelinus sp. IW2-2015 | reverse complement strand
ATGTTAGGTAGCGGTGCATAGTTTAGGGTATGTTAGTAGCGTGTCTAGTGTTAGGGTATGTTTAAGGGTGCACGGTAGTGTTAGGGTAGTTAGTGCGTTGAGTGTTAAAGTACCTGACAGATCTGGACAGCCTAATCTGAGCAGAGTCTTCAGGCTGCCGTCGGCGTTTGTTGCGAGGGAGGTATTCCTTTCAGACTTCGCCAGCAGCAGGTTACTCCATGAGTCAACGTTGATGGCTCTGCCTGCCTGCACACAAACAGATAGAGAGGTGGAGTGAGGCAAAGCAGAAGTGTGTGTTCAGAGTGGTGTGTGTGTGTATACGTGTGTGTGCGTGTGTGCGTATACTCTGCTCACCCTCCTCCTGACAGATGCCTTTGTACTTGACAATGTTGTGGTGGCTAAAGTTCTTTAAGGATTCCTATCTCACACCAGAGGTTGCTGCTCTGTTCCTCTCTGTTCTCTGGCTTTAAACTCTTCACTGCTACCAGCTCCCCTGTCCGGTCCCCTCTGGGTC
The DNA here is from genome assembly GCF_002910315.2 of Salvelinus sp. IW2-2015. Classification (NCBI taxonomy): domain Eukaryota; kingdom Metazoa; phylum Chordata; class Actinopteri; order Salmoniformes; family Salmonidae; genus Salvelinus; species Salvelinus sp. IW2-2015. Next base: position 35,500,201 of record NC_036856.1, on the reverse strand, counting down.
ATACCGACACAGCTCCACCTTGCCAAAGTGACCCTACACACACACACACACAACACACACACACACACACACACACACACACACACACACACACACACACACACACACACACACACACCACACACACACACACACCACACACACACACACTATCACATATACTCACATAAACATTAACATTACTTGCATATGCACACGGTCTCTGGCATGGTCAAACACACACGTGTGTTACCTCTCCTAAATCTCGAATCTTCTTGAGGAACCTCTTCTCGAACACAGTGGGTCGACCTCCAGAGTGGTACAGGCTTGATAGAGGGCGTCTGATGGAGGGATGACACACTGTACACACTGACAATACACACCACACACTCTCAAAACATACACACACATTGTTGCACACTGACAAACATACACACTGTTACAACACTGACAACATACACAGTGGGTTTATTCAGCTAAGCAACAGCACCAGTATGATGGATGTCTAACTGCGACATGACAGCAGTACCTCATTCTAGCCACCATGTGGGAGTATTAGGAATATTATATCCATGGGGCCCAGTTTAGGGGGAGCTGTGGAGCTGAACCCAGTGAACTCCACAACACTCATCACACACTCTTGCAATCTCTCTCTCTAGCTAGCGCTGATAACAAGCTGCCATCTCTCTCTGTTTCATAATTTCCTTCAATTCGAAAGAGGCTTAACTTCTCTAAATAGGGGGCAGCATTTTCACGTTTGGATGAAAAGCATACCCAAATTAAACTGCCAGCTACTCATCCCAGAAGATAAGATATGCATATTGTTAGTAAATTTGGATAGAAAACACTCTGAAGTTCTAAAAACTGTTTGAATATGTCTGAGAGTTAACAGAACTTATTAGCAGGCGAAAACCCGAGGACAAACCATTCCGCATTTTTTGTTGATTGTTGAGGTCACTCTCTTTTCAATGGATTTTCATTGGGAATACAGATTTTAATTGACCTTCTTGTAGTTCCTACCGCTTCCACTGGATGTCAACAGTCTTTAGAAAATTGGTTGAGGTTTTTCCATTGGGTAATGAAGAAGTACGCGCCATTTGAATCAGGGTCACTTGTTGTGTCCTGTTTGTTAGAGGCGCATGACCAGAAGGCTAACTACAGTTTGTTTTAATCCTGTATTGAAAACAGATCTTCCGCGTCTTCAATTTATCGATTATTTACGTAAAAAATTACCTAAAGTGTATTACAAAAGTAGTTTTGAAATGTTTTGGCAAAGTTTACTGGTAACTTTTGAGATATTTTTAGTCACGTTCACAATTGGAACCGGTGTTTTTCATGGATCAAACGCGCCAAATAAAATTGACATTTTGGGATATATATCGAACGGAATTACAAAAAGGACCATTTGTGATGTTATGGGACATATTGGATGCCACAACAGAAGCTCGTCAAAGGTAAGGCATGAATAATTTTTATTTCTGCGTTTTTGTGTCGCGCCTGCAGGGTTGAAATATGCTTCTCTCTCTGTTTACTATGGTGCTATCCTCAGATAATAGCATCGTTGCTTTCGCCGAAAAGCCTATTTGAATTCTGACATTGGCTGGATCACAACCGTGTAGCTTTTAATTTGGTATCTTTCATCTGTGATTAATGAAAGTTCAGATTTTTATAGTAAACTTATTGAATATGGCGCGCTGCATTTCTCTGGCTTTTGGCTAAGTGAGACAGTAGCTTCCCGCCTAAACTCAGATTTTGGATATAAATATGAACTTTACCGAACAAAACATACATGTATTGTGTAACATGAAGTCCTATGAGTGTCATCTGATGAAGATCATCAAAGGTTAGTGATTCATTTTATCTCTATTTCTGCTTTTTGTTACTCCTCTCTTTGGCTGGAAAAATGGCTGTGTTTTTCTGTGGCTATGTACTGACCTAACATAATCGTTTGATGTGCTTTCGCCGTAAATCCTTTTTGAAATCAGACATGTTGGCTCGATTCACAACAAGTATAGCTTTAAGTTGGTGTCTTTCATGTGTGATTTCATGAAAGTTTGATTTTTATAGTAATTTATTTTGAATTTGGCGCTCTGCATTTTTACTGGCTTTTGGCCAAGTGGGACGTTAGCGTCCCACATTTCCCAGAGAAGTTAATGTATCTCACTGGAGAAAGCATCCGAGCGAACACAACAGCGGCCCTCTTTCTCAGTATATGTAGGCCATCTWTCTGATGCTGTCTGGGCAAAAAGGGAATGACATCGTTGCCGCCCGTAGCATTGAATGCAAGAGAAGCCAGCGAGCATTTGGCCTCCCTTACTTACATTTTTTAAATAATATTAGCCAATCAGCATTGAGCTAAACTGTGAATGGTCCTGGCGTGCCAAAAAAAAAAAAAAGTCTCAAGGGAAGCCAGTTTGGATTCACACCAAAAGCAAAACGTAATTTACAAAAAAATATATAATTGTTGCATCTCCTTGTGTTGTGGTCCTCCGGTGGCTAGCTAGCTAGTGACAATTGTCCCTTTCTTCAATTAGCCATGGATGGAGATAACGATTTGGTTTTACTTCATTCTGGCCAATGATCCAACCATAATTGTGCCCCTGGCCTGAGAGGATGGAAGTTCAATGAAGCTAGCTAGTTATTTAGACTAATATTAACTAGCTGGCCTGGCGCATCGTTGCCAGGTAATGAAAGGAAGTTAGGATAGCTAGCAAGCATTTTAGCCAGGTAGCTTAGGACAACAAAAGCTAAATGTTTCGGCAACATGAACGAGGAGGTTGTCATTGGTGTTTCTCTACAAGTAGGGTGAGTCAGCATGTTTTTTTTTTCTCACTTCCCCAGTGATTTTACCCATGCACTGCTACTGCTCACTGACACACACACACGTACTCTGTTCCTCCAGGGTGTCTATGTCTCTGACGATGGCCCTGAAGAACGGGCGTTTGCGGGGGTCGAAGGTCATACAATGGGTCATCAGTTCAGCCAGCTCTTTGCAGTCTGGAGTAGCTAACTGACACTCTGCTGCATAGAACCTCTCTTTCTGCTCAGGGAGAGAGAGAGGGAGGGAGGTGAGGGAGAGAGAGAGGGAGGGGTAGGGACAGGGGGGCGAGAGGGGGGACGGGGAGAGAGTGGGGAAAGAGAGAGAGAGTAGCTTAAGGGTATCCGATACTTTGTGTCCAAACTGGCAATACATGGCATAGATATGTGTGAGGATGTAGGATAAAGTGGATTAAGGTGTGCGTGTGTGTATATAGTATATACCTCTGTGAGTTTCTTGTCTTTGAGAGGCACTTCTCCGTCATAGCAGATCTCCCACAGTGTTGTGCCGAAGCCCCATTTATCAGCCGCTACACTCAGGTTGGCAGAGTCCTTCACACACTCTGGAGCAATCCAGGGGATCCGGTCCACACACTCTGGGCAGTGTTGACACTACGTGTGACACATCACACACACCACACACACACACACACACCACCACACACAACACACACAACACCACACACACACACACACACACACACACACACACACACACAACACACACCACACCACACACAATGGTATGTAAACCAGTACAAACATTTAGTCATAAACACAAACAAACAGTCACATGCGGTGCAGAACCAAAACACTATTGTAGTGAACACACGATAATGAACCCTCATCTGTTTGGGAAGGACTTTGTCATTTTAATATGTCTGTAGTCCTGTCTTTCCTCACTGACACCTTACTGTATTACATACAGTAACCCTCTCTCTCTCGACTGTCTCCATCTCTAACCCTCTCCTGCTGCTATCCATCTCTAACCCCTCTCATCCATCTATACCCCTCTCTCCATCTCTAACCCTCTCTCTCTGACTGTCTTCCATCTCTAAACCCTCTCTCTCTGACTGTCTCCATCTCTAACCGTCTCCATCTCTAACCTCGTCTCTCCATCTCTAACCCCCCTCTCCATTATAACCCCCTCTCTCATTATAACCCCCTCTCTCCATCTCTAACCCTCTCTCTCTGACTGTCTCCACTCTAACCCCATATCTCCATCTCTAACCCCCCTCTCGACTGTCTCCATCTCAAACCCCCTCTCTCCATCCTCTAACCCCCCCTCTCCCATCCTAAACCCCCTCTCTCTGACTGTCTCCTCTCCAACCCCCTCTAACTGACGGTCTCCATCTCTAACCCCCTCTCTCTGACTGTCTCCATCTCTAACCCCCTCTCTCTGACTGTCTCCAAGTTCTTCCCACAAGCCCTGACGTCACTTCCAGCTGACAGGAATCCACAGCCCTACCATGCCAGTAACAAAGAGAGGGAGGGAGGGAGAGTGTTCCCATCTGTCAGATCCAGTGGTCCCAGTGGACATTAACACTGTTTGGTCTGTTTAACTGTCTTCACTCAGCCACAAACACAGTAAATGTTTACCAAACATAAATATGCCATTGGGGGGAAATATGGAATGTGAGCTATGCCCTTGTATAGTCTTGTTCCCAAAAACATTCTCCTGGGCCACAAACCTTTCAGACCTCAACATACTGTACAATAAATTCTACAATCTCAAATTGAGCCTTTGTCCTATCTGAACTCAAAGTGGATCCCTACACATCTGCAAAATAAGATACGCTGCTCTGGATAACAACACAAATGGAAATGGAACATGATGGTTGTCTTGCACTCAATGTGCATCATTTGCCAAACAAAATGATTCAATGAAGTCTTACCCTCTCTGGTCAACACAGTGATGGGTATGCCGGGGTCGCTGAGTTTGATGAAGGGTCCTCCCTCACTGTCCACTCCGTCTCTGGCTAGCAGGATGTTCTTGGTACACACAAAGCCATGCACTAGCTTCTTATCCTCCTACACAGACAGAGATAGTCTCTAAGAGCTTTGCACACCTGGATTGTACAATATTTGCACATTATTCTTAAATAAATTCTTCAAGCTTTGTCTAGTTGGTTGTTGCCATAGATTTTCAAGACGATTTAAGTCAAAACTGTAACTAAGCCACTCAGGAACATTTAATGTTGCCTTGGTAAGCAACTCCAGTGTATACTTGGCTTGTGTTTTAGGTTATTGCCCTGCTGAAAGGTGAAATTGTCTCCCAATGTCTGTTGGAAAGCAGACAACCAGATTTTCCTCTCGGATTTTGCCTGTGCTTAGCTCCATTCCGCTTATTATCCTTGCCAATGAKAAGCAAATCCATAACKTGATGCACCCACCACCATGCTTGAAAATATGAAGAGTGGTACTCAGTGATGTGTTGTGTTGGATTTACCCCAAACATAACGCTTTGTATTCAGGATATTTCTTTAACAATTTCTTTACAGTTTTACTTTAGTGCCTTATTGCAAACAGGATGCATGTTTTGGAATATTTTTATTCTGTTCAGGCTTCCTTCTTTTCACTTTGTCATTCAGGTTAGTATTGTGAAGTAATGTTGTGGATCCATCCTCAGTTTTCTCCTATCACAGCCATTCAGCTCTAACTTTTTTAAAGCCACCATTTTTTTWWTTWTTTTTTATTTTACCGTTATTTTACCAGGTAAGTTGACTGAGAACACGTTCTCATTTGCAGCAACGACCTGGGGAATAGTTACAGGGGAGAGGAGGGGGATGAATGAGCCAATTGTAAACTGGGGATTATTAGGTGACCGTGATGGTTGAGGGCCAGATTGGGAATTTAGCCAGGACACCGGGGTTAACACCCCTACTCTTACGACTAAGTGCCATGGATCTTTAATGACCTCAGAGAGTCAGGACACCCGTTAACGTCCCATCCGAAAGACGGCACCCTACACAGAGCAGTGTCCCCAATCACTGCCCTGGGGCATTGGGATCTTTGTTTAGACCAGAGGAAAGAGTGCCTCCTACTGGCCCTCCAACACCACTTCCAGCAGCACCTGGTCTCCCATCCAGGGACTGACCAGGACCAACCCTGCTTAGCTTCAGAAGCAAGCCAGCAGTGGTATGCAGGTGGTATGCTGCTGGCATGGCTTCATGGTGAAATCACTGAGTGGTTTTCTTCCTCTCTGGCAACTGAGTTAGGAAGGACGCCTGTATCTTTGTAGTGACTGGGTGTTTTGATACACCATCCAAAGTGTAATTAATAACTTCACCATGTTCAAAGGGATATTCAGTGTCTGCTTTTTTTCCAACGTCTACCAATAGGTGCCCTTATTTGGGAGGCATTGGAAAACCTCCCTGGACTTAATGGTTGAATCTGTGTTTGAAATTCACAACTCGAACTGAGGGACCTTACAGATGAGTGTATGTGTGGGGTACAGAGATGAGGTAGTCATAAAAAAAATATATGTTAAACACAGAGTCCATGCAATTATTATGTGACTTGTTAAGCACATTTTTACTCCTGAACTTATTTAGGCTTGCTATAACAAAGAGGTTGAAGACATTTCAGAGTGTGTTTTTCTTACCAGGTAGCTGAGAGCGCTGGCCAGTTGTTTGGCCACCTGGAACTTCCATGGTGTACTGAGAGGACTGCATTGTCTCCGCATGAACACATCCAACGGACCTAACTGGACAAACTCCTCCACCATGATATCTGGGAGAGAGAGAGAGACATGGATAGGGTTGCAAAGGGTCGGAAACTTTCCGGTACATTTCCGGAATTTTTCCATGGGAAGTCAAGCCCAGGAATTTGGGGAATTTAGCATAAATTCATCAAAAAAAGTTAGCTTATAACCGTGAACCTTTTTGTGGGATACTCATAAGGCAATTCTAGGTCTTGTAGCATATTTTGGTTAAACTATCCCCAATTCAATGTAATTGCAATCCTCTGCATGCACTGTGCATTCTTGCAGTGCACTCTTCCATCACATGTACAGCTGATTCTCAAGATATTGCACACTAATGAGATGCTATTGAGCCCACACTACTACACTGTCTGAGCCAAGGACTACATGTTTTCTGGTAAGATCTGATTACAATACTGGGTGGGGTGAAAATATTTTATATGACATACATGATTTTTTGTTAACTAGTAAATAGAGCCTACAGAAAAGTGTGTTTAAATAATTTCTAACTTAACAATTTCTGCTAGTTAGTTTTTGCTACAATGTGGGTTTTAGCTTGCTTGAGCCTGCTAACTGAGGAGTGTTAATTCACCTGTTTCCATACATGTTTCATTAAAAAAAATGTATCTTACAAAGGAGTTGTTTAATCTAACTGCTTAACTATTTATCTGTACATGGAATTGTATTTGTTTTTTTRCCTGATATTTACAGGAAAATGCCACAGGAACTATCTGATGTGTGGAGACATTTCACTGCAGCTAATGTAGAAGGAAAATCTGTGTACATTTGCCAAATCATATGTGAAGAATGCAACAAAGATGCATAATCATCTGGCCAAGTGCATAAAGTTCCCTCAGCGCTCACAAAACAAGCAACCTCTGACAAAAGTCCCTCTACTTCTATGATGAATCAGACACCTTATCGGCAACAGCTCATGGTCCTCCTGGAATCAGACGTWTTTTTGACTCAATGGAGGAACATAGTCAGATAAATGGTGATGAATGTCTTGCTCGAGTAGTGTATGCAACTGGTTCACCTCTGATGCTCACTGGCAATGTGTATTMGAAGAGATTTCTGAATGTTCTTCACCCAGCATACACCCCTCCAACCAGACATGCTTGATCTACTCATTTGCTGGATGCAGAGTTCAAGTGAAGGTCAAGCAAATCATAGAGAAAGCAGACTGTATTGCAATCATTTCTGATGGGTGGTTGAATGTTCTTGGGCAAGGAATAATTAACTACATCATCTCCACCCTTCAACCAGTATTCAGGAGTAGAAATGTGCTTAACAATACACAGACACACCAGTTTCTACATTGCAGATGAGCTGAAGGCAGTCATCAATGACCTTGGACCACWGAAGGTATTTGCACTGGTGACAGACAATGCTGCGAACATGAAGGCTGCTTGGTCTAAAGTGGAGGAGTCCTACCCTCACATCACACCCATTGGCTGTGCTGGTCATGCATTGAATCTGCTCCTCAAGGACATCATGGCACTGAAAACAATGGATACACTCTACAAGAGAGCAAAGGAAATGGTTAGGTATGTAAAGGGTCATCAAGTTATAGCAGCAATCTACCTCACCAAGCAAAGTGAGAAGAATAAGAGCACCACATTTAAGCTGCCCAGCAACACCTGTTGGGGTGGTGTTGTCATCATGTTTGACAGTCTCCTGGAGGGGAAGGTGTCTCTCCAAGAAATGGCCATATCACAGTCTGCCGATATGGACAGCCCCATCAAGAGGATCCTCGTGGATGATGTATTTTGGGAGAGAGTGGTAAGCAGCCTGAAACTCCTGAAACCTATAGCAGTAGTCATTGCACGGATTGAGGGAGACGATGCCATCCTGTCTGATGTTCAGACTCTGCTTGCAGATGTAAGAGAAGAAATCCGTACTGCCCTGCCCACTTCACTGTTGCTTCAAGCAGAGGAAACTGCAGTTCTGAAATACATCAAAAAGCGTGAAGACTTCTGCCTGAAGCCCATGCACGCCGCAGCGTACATGTTGGACCCCAAGTATGCTGGCAAGAGCATCCTGTCTGGTGCAGAGATCAACAAGGCCTATGGTGTCATCARTACCGTGTCTCGCCACCTTGGCCTGGATGAGGGCAAGGTTCTTGGCAGTCTGGCGAAGTACACTTCCAAGCAAGGGCTTTGGGAAGGAGATGCAATATGGCAGTCGTGCAAATATATCTCATCAGCCACCTGCTGGAAGGGACTTTGTGGATCTGAGGCTCTTTCCCCTGTTGCCTCCATCATCCTCTAAATCCCACCAACATCAGCCGCCTCAGAGCGCAACTGGTCCTTGTTTGGGAACATACATCAAAGCGCGCAACAGGCTGACCAATACAAAGGTTGAAAAATTGGTGGCCATCCAGGCAAATTTGAGGTTTTTTGAGCCTGACAACGAGCCATCCTCAACAGGGTTGGAAAGTGACAGTGAAGATGAGGCTTCAGAGTCTGATGTTCAAGAGGTGGACATTGAGGGGGTCCAGGGAGAAGACATGGAAGCCTGAGAGGAAGACAACCAAAGCTTTAGTTTCTAGACTATCCTTTTACAGATGTATGTTTTTGGGAGATGCGGTGGATCATTGGGGATCATTCAATATTCCCTTTCTTTTGTTGTTCAGTGTAATCATCCCATGTGAAGAGTCAACTCATTTAATTAAAGTTCACTAAATCGTTTATTTCTATTGGAAGGATTTAATAATTTGCAATTATGTCTACTTATGAGGTAAAAGGTTTATGTATCTGTCTCCATATGATATGGTAAATATATCCAATGCAAAAAATATCTACATTTAAATGGTATTAATATTAATTTGCATATATTTCTGTTAATTCCCATATATTCCCGTTATTTCCCATGGAAAGTTTCCACCTCTGAAATGTGCAACCCTAGACATGGACGGCAGTGGAAGCTGCTGAGGGAAGGACGGCTCATAACAATGGCTGGAATAGAGTGAATGAAATGGCATCAAACCATGTGTTTGATACCATTCCACCTATTCCGCTCAAACCATTACCATGAGCCTGTCCTCCCCAATTAAGGTACCACCAATCTCCTGTGCTAGATAGTCAATACACATTTACATACACACTTCGAGGCAAGCAACACTAAACCATGCATGAGAGCACCAGCTGTTCCGTACAAAAGTGTGATCTCGCTCTCCATACCCGATGTGAGTAAGACCTTTAAACATTCTCAAGGTCGCAGGGCCAGACAGAAAACCAGGACGCGTACTCAGGGCATGCGCTGACCAGCTGGCATGTGTCTTCACTGACATCTTCAACCTATCCCTGACCAGGTCTGTAATACCAAGTTGTTTAAAGCAGACCACAATAGTGCCTGTACTCAAGGGTAATCTGCCGAAATGACTATTTCCCTGTATCACTCACATCTATAGCCATGAAATGCTTTGAAAGCCGGGTCATGGCTCACATCAACACCATCATTACAGACACCCTGGACCAACTCCAATTTGCATACCGCCCCAACAGATCCACAGATGATWAAATTTCTATTGCACTCCACACTGCCCTCACCCACCTGGACAAAAGGAATACAGTGCATTCGGAAATACTTTTTCCATATTTAGTTACGTTACAGCCTTATTCTAAAATGTATTTTTTTTTATCCCCTTTATCAATCTACACACTATACCCCCTAATGACAAAGCAAAAATAGTTTAGAATTTTTTGCAAAAAAAWAAATAATAATAAATGAAAGTAACATTGCATAAGTATTCAGACCCTTTATTCAGTTCTTTGTTGAAGCACCTTTGGCAGCGATTACAGCATCGAGTCTTCTTGTGTATGACGCTTAAAGCTTGGCACACCTGTGTTTGGGGAGTTTCTCCCATTCTTCTCTGCTGATCCTCTCAAGCTCTGTCAGGTTGGATGGGAAGAGTCGCTGCACAGATATTTTCAGGTCGCTCCAGAGATGTTTGATCGGGTTCAAGTCCGGGCTCTGGCTGGGCCACTCAAGGTTCACTCAACATTCAGAGACTTGTCCCGAAGCCACTTCTGCGTTGTCTTGGTTGTGTGCTTAGGGTTGTTGTCCTGTTTGGAGGTGAACCTTCACCCCAGTCTGAGGTCCTGAGCATTCTGGAGCAGATTTATCTTTCCCTCGATCCTGACTAGACTCCCAGTCCCTGCTGCTGAAAAACATACCCATAGCAAGATGCTGCCACCACCATGCTTCACCTTAGGGATGGTGCCAGGTTTCCTCCAGACGTGATGCTTGGCATTCAGGCCAAAGAGTACAATCTTGGTTTCAGATCAGAGAATCTTGTTTCTCATGGTCTAACAGTCCTTTAGGTGCCTTTTGGCAAAATCCAAGCGGACTGTCATGTGTCTTTTACTGAGGGGCTTATGTCTAGCCACTCTACCATAAAGGCCTGATTGGTGGAGTGCTGCAGAGATGGTTGTGCAAAAATMACTAAAACCCTGTTTTCGCTTTGTCATCAAGGGGTATTGTGTGTAGATTGATGAGGAAAAACATTTATTTAATCATTTTTAGAATAAGGGTGTAACTTAACAAAATGTGGAAAAAGTGAAGGGGTCTGAATACTTTCCAAATGCACTCTACCTACAGTATGTAAGAATGCTGTTCATTGACTACATCTCGGCATTCAACACCATAGTGCTCTCAGGACCCTGGGACTGAACACCTCCCTCTGCAACTGGATCCTGGGCCTACCCCAGGCAGTGAGGGTAGGAAACAACACATCCGCCACTTTGACCATCAACAAAGGTGCCCCTTAGGGGTGTGTGCTTAGTCCCTTCCCGTACTCCCTGTTCACGCACGACTTCAAGGCCGCGCACGCCTCCAACACCTTTATGAAGTTTGCTGACGACACAGCTGTGGTAGGACTGATCACCGACAATGATGAGGCAGCCTTAAGGTCTTCATTTTATTTGATTTTTACCCCTCTTTATCCCCAATTTCGTGGTTTCCAATTGGTAGTTACAGTCTTGTGTCATCGCTGCAACTCCCGTACAGACTCGGGAGAGGCGATGGTCGAGAGCCGCTCGTCCTCCGAAACACAACCCAACCAAGCCACACTGCTTTTTGACACAATGCCCACTTAACCTGGAAGCCAGCCGCACCAATGTGTCGGAGGAAACACCGTACACCTGGCGACCGTGTCAGCGTGTACTGCGCCCGGCCCACCACAGGAGTCGCTAGTGCACGATGGGATAGACCCTAACCCGGACGATGCTGGGCCAATTGTGCGCCGCCCCATGGGTCTCCCGTTCGCGGCCGGCTGCGATAGAACCTGGACTCGAACCCAGAATCTTAGCATAGCCTTAGACCACTGCGCCACTCGGGAGGCCAGCCTAAAGTTCTACCACTGCACCATCGAGAGCATCTTGACTGCTTGCATCACCGCTTGGTACGGCAACGGCAAGGCACCCGAACGCAAGGTTCTACCGAGGTGGTGAGTACAGCTAAGTACATCACTAGGGCCGAGCTCCCTGCCATCCAGGACCTCTATACCAGTCGGTGTCAGAGGAAGGCCCAAGAAATGGTCAGACTCAAGCCATACTGTTCTCTCTGCTACCGCATGGCAAGCGGTACTCATGCACCAGTATGGAACCAACAGGACCCTGAACAGCTTCTATCACCAAGCCATAAGACTACTAAACAAGACTGCTAAATAGCTTATCAAATGGCTACCAGGACTACCTGCATTGAGCCCCATTTTTGCACTCTCTCTCTTGCACTGACTCTATGCACACACCCATACACTGACACCCCAACACACACACACACCATGCGCACACATGCCTACTGACACCACACACTTTCACACCCATCACATAAGCTGCTACTACTGTCTATTATCTATCCTGTTGCCAAGTCACTTTACCCCTACTTACAGTATACTGCTGCTACTGTCTATTATCTATCATGTTGCCTAGTCACTTTACCCCTACTTACAGTATACTGCTGCTACTGTCTATTATCTATCCTGTTGCCTAGTCACTTTACCCCTACTTACAGTATACTGCTGCTACTGTCTATTATCTATCCTGTTGCCTAGTCACTTTACCCCTACCTACAGTGGGCAAAAAAGTATTTAGTCAGCCACCAATTGTGCAAGTTCTCCCACTTAAAAAGATGAGAGAGGCCTGTAATTTTCATCATAGGTACACTTCAACTATGACAGACAAAATGAGGGAAAAAAATCCAGAAAATCACATTGTAGGATTTTTTATGAATTTATTTGCAAATTATGGTGGAAAATAAGTATTTGGTACTACAAACGCAAGATTTTCTGGTGCACAGACTGTAACTTCTTCTTTTAAGAGGCTCCTATGTCCTCCAGCTCGTTACGTGTATTAATGGCGACTGTTTGGAAACTTGTTAATCAGTATAAAAAGACCCTGTCGCAAACCTCAAGTCACAGTCTCCACAAACTTCACTATGGCACATGCACCAATAGGAGCCTGGCTTCAATCAGGTTACACCAGAAACAAAAATTGTAATGACCTGCACAGGCTGGGAAGACTGAATCTGCAATCAGGTAAGCAGCTTGGTTTTGAGAACATCAACTTGGGGAGGAATTAATTAGGAATTGGAAAGACATACAAGACCATGATAATCGCCCCTCGATCTGCTTCGCGCTCCATTCCTTCCCCGCTGTTCTCTCAATTCATTTCTCTCGGCTCCTCTGGGTTCTCTTTCTCCTTGTTCCTCATTTGTCTTTTCTTCCTGGTTCCTCATCTTTCTCTCTCTCTGCCCCACCCTCTCTCCATCTTCCATCTTCTCTCCTTCTCTGTCTCTCCTCTCTCTTTCTCCTCCATTCTGCTTTGGTCTCTCTCGTCTCCTGTCTCCATTCTTCCTCCTCCTGCCCCCACCCTGTCTCTCATTGTTCCGTCTCTCTTTCTCTTCTCTGATCTCGGTTCTCCTATCTCTCCCTGTCCTCATTTCCTGTCTCTCTCCTCGTCTCATCCTCTCTTCCTGGTCCTCGCTCTCTTCCTTCTCTCCTCTGTCTCCTCTCTTCTCTCCTGTACTCTCTGTTTTCTCTCACTCTCTCTCTGTCTGCTTCTATCCCTTCTCTCCTGTTATCTCTCTCTCTCCTGGTCTCCTCTCTTCCTCTCTCTGCCACCTGTTCGTCTTCTCTTCTCTCGTCTCCTGTTCCATCTCGGTTGTCTCTCCTTCTCT
>NC_036856.1:35480359-35486418 GCF_002910315.2 Salvelinus sp. IW2-2015 | reverse complement strand
TGAAAGTCCGTGTTGCCCAGCAACAGCCCAAAACATCACTGCTCTAGAGGAGATCTGTATGGAGAATGGACCAAAAAATACAGCAAACAGTTGTGTGAAAACCTTGTGAAGACTTACAGAAAACGTTTGACCTCTCAAAGGGTATATAACAAAGTATTGAGATAAACTTTTGTTATTGACCAAATACTTATTTTCCACCATAATTTGCAAATAAATTCATAAAAAATCCTACAATGTGATTTTCTTGATTTTTTTTCTCATTTTGTCTGTCATAGTTGAAGTGTACCTATGATGAAAATGACAGGCCTCTCTCATCTTTTTAAGTGGGAGAACTTGCACAATTGGTGGCTGACTAAATACTTTTTGCCCCACTGTATATGTACATAGCTACCTCAATTACCTCATACCCCTGCACATCAACTCGGTACTGGTACTCCCTGTATATAGCCATGTTATTTTTACTCGTTATTTTACTGTGTATTCATTCCTTGTGTTTATTTTTTTTATCTTTAACTCTTGTTGGAAAGGGCCCATAAGTAAGCATTTCACTGTTGATCTACACCTGTTGTTTATGAAGCATAACATTTGATTTGATACACACACACGAACAAAGGGGTAGATGAAGGAAACAGGAAATCAGGGAGGGAAAGGGAGAGAGTTAGGCAAGATAAAACACATTGACATCCCAGTCAGCCTGTACATTCCTATGTTCCTGCCTTTCTAGGGAGTTTTTCCTAGCCACCGTGCTTCTACATCTGCATTGCTTGCTGTTTGCCATTTTAGGCTGGAATTCTGTACAGCACTTTGTGACATCTGCTGATGTAAAAAGGGCTTTAGAAATACATTTGATTGATACATTAAGTCACATGCTATTGACTGGAACTGATTTCATTTCACTGAGAATGGATGCCTCAAACAACACACACAACATATTCTGCCTGGCTACCACAACAGTAAGACTGGTTTGTCTTTTGTTGGGGAAAACAGTACAGCTACATTACTGTACTCATACCAAACATCTCCCACTAACTGGTTTAGACAGGTAAATCGTGTTCAGAGGGTACAGCACAGTATAGATTAATCTCAAACTGAACACTAAGTCCTTTATCGAGTGATCGAGTGCTCAAAGTGATCGGTTTGAGATTCAACCTATGTCAACGTACTATTCCATACTGAGTCAACAGCTCATGGGGAATTCATTATTTATAAATAATGACAAGTCCCATCATATCTGCTGATCTACTACTGCAATACTGTAGTATAGGTCCTGTATGAACACTGCACAGGAAGAGAGGTTTATAGGGTTGTGTGTGTGTGTGTGTGTGTGTGTGTGTGTGTGTGTGTGTGTGTGTGTGTGTGTGTGTACACTCACTCTCAAGGTGGCGTACACAGACTCCATAGAGCAGGGCGATGTGCTTATGGGAGACCTGCCGCATCATACTAGCTGTCTCAAAAAAGGCCTGGGGAGAGAGGGATAACAGGAGAGAGAGGGATAACAGGAGAGAGAGAGATAGGAAGAGACAGGAGAGAGAGGGAGAGACAGGAGAGAGAAGGAGAGACAGAGGGGGAGGACAGGAGAGAGAGAGAGAGTGAGAGGCGGAGAGAGAGAGAGAGCAAGACGGAGAGACACGAGAGAGGGAGTGAGAGGGAGAGACAGATGGAGGACAGGAGAGAGAGAGACCGAGATGGAGGACAGGAGAGAGGGGGAAAGACAGAGAGAACAGGGTGGGGGGCAGGAGAGAGAGAGAGATGAGACAGGAGAGAGAGAGAGACAGAAATGGAGGACAGGAGAGAGATAGGGAGAGACAGAGAAGGAAGAGAGATGGAGATGGAGAGACAGGGGGTGGGGGGCAGGAGAAGGAGAGAGATGGAGGACAGGAGAGAGAGAGACAAATGGAGACAGGAGAGAGAGAGGAGAGACAGAGAAGGAGAGAGAGATGAGATGGAGAGACAGGGGGTGGGGGGAGGCGAGGAGAGAGGGAGTGAGAGGAGAGGCAGAGATGGAGGACAGGAGAGAGAGACAGATACAGATGGAGGACAAGAGAGAGAGAGGTAGAGACAGAGGGAGAGACAGCGGAGGAGACAGATGGAGGACAGGAGAGGGAGAGACAGAGGGAGAGATGGGGGGGCAGGACAGAGAGAGGGAGGCAGAGGGAGAGACAGAGATGGAGGACAGGAGAGGGGGAGACAGAGAGTCAGAGTTAGCTAATATGGAATGTGGCAAAATACTGACACAGTCTAATAAAAGGCATGAGCTTGTGCACCCCCAGAGAACATTATTTAGTGCTGACGTGCTGACTAACAGAGAATACACTGGAAGCTATTTAAATAAAGAGAGTCGCACACACATATACAGTTGAAGTCGGAAGTTTACGTACACTTAGGTTGGAGTCATTGAAACTCGTTTTTCAACCACCCCACAAATGTCTTGTTAATAATACGTTTGGAGGAAAAAGGGGGAGGCTTGCAAGCCGAAGAACACCATGCCAACCGTGAAGCACGGGGGTGGCAGCATCATGTTGTGGGGTGCTTTGCTGCAGAAGGGACTGGTGCACTTCACAAAATAGATAAAATCATGAGACAGGAAAATTATGTGGATATATTGAAGCAACATCTCAAGACATCAGTCAGGAAGTTAAAGCTTGGTCGCAAATGGGTCTTCCAAATGGACAATGACCCCAAGCATACTTCCAAAGTTGTGGCAAAATGGCTTAAGGACAACAAAGTCAAGGTATTGAAGTGGCCATCAAAAGCACTGACCTCAATCCCATAGAAAATTTGTGGTCAGAGCTGAAAAAGCGTGTGCGAGCAAGGAGGCCTACAAACTTGACTCAGTTACACCAGCTCTGTCAGGAGGAATGGGCCAAAATGCACCTAACTTATTGTGGGAAGCTTGAGGAAGGCTACCCGAAACGTTTGACCCAAGTTAAACAATTTAAAGGCAATGCTACCAAATACTAATTGAGTGTATGTAAACTTCTGACCCACTGGGAATGTGATGAAAGAAATAAAAGCTGCAATAAATCATTCTTTCTACTATTATTCTGACATAAAGTGTTGATCCTAACTGACCTAAGACAGGGATTTTTTACTAGCATTAAATGTCAGGAATTGTGAAAAACTGAGTTTAAATGTATTTGGCTAAAGTGTATGTAAACGTACGACTTCAACTGTATACATACATACATACATACATACATACATACATACATACATACATACATACATACATACATACATACATACATACATACAGTTGGAATCGGCTGAACTTTGATAATTGAGATAGGAAATGAATGATAGGAAATGAAAGAGAATTGGTTTTATGTCTCTGAAGAAAGACAGATGGCTTCGGGAATGTGTTGGAATGTGTTGGGGGGATGAGAGGAGAGCAACGTGTGAAACAGGGGAGACAGATGGCTGTGGAATGTGTTGGAATGTGTTGGGGGGATGAGATGAGAGCAACGTGTGAAACAGGGGAGACAGATGGCTGTGGAATGTGTTGGAATGTGTTGGGGGGGATGAGAGGAGAGCAACGTGAGAAACAGGGGAGACAGATGGACATCTGTGGATTAGAAGAAGGAGGGGTTGAGGTCAGGAGGGGAGGACAGATTSTCTTAAGGGAGTAATAAAGGTTTGTTATCCTGTTACCCTTTTTATTAGCTTCCTGTGGAGCCATAAAATGTAATTGGAGAGAAGGAGGAGTGTTTTATGTAGGATGTATGTAACTGTGTTGTGAGGAATGTTTTCCTGTCTGATTACAGCTGTACAGAACCTTTGGGAAGAATTAAACTTGGTTAAAGCTTCTCTAGTGTCCGTGAGTTATTTACTCTGAAAAAGAAGAACCTAACAATATATATATAGATATATATCAACGTGTGAAACAGGCGGAGACATGATAGGCTTGTGAAGTGTGTTGGGTGGATGAGAGGACGAGGCAACGTCGTGAAACAGGAGGAACAGATGCTTGTGGAATGTGTTGGGGGATGAGAGGAAGCAACGTGTGAAACATGGGAGGATCAGAATGGCTTATGGAATGTGTTGGGGGGGATGAGTAGAGAGGCAACGTGTGAAAACAGAGGAGACAGATGGCTGTGGAATGTGTTGGGATGAAGGCATGTACAGGGATTCGATGCTGTGGGATGTTGAGAGAGAGAGCAACGTGTGAAACAGAGGAGACAGATGGCTGTGGATGAATGTGGTTGGACGATGGATGGGGATGAGAGTGAGACAAAACACGGTGTGAAAGACGAGGGGGGGAGAACAAAAAAAAACGCTGTGAATGGTGCTGTGGAATGGTGTTGGGGATTGAGATGAGAGCAAAGCGTGTGAAAAGCAGGGGAGGACAGATGGCTGTGAATGTGTTGGAATGTGTTCGTGGGGATGAGATGCAGAGTACATCGTGTGGAGGAATCACTGGGGAGGGACAGATGCGCTGTTTTGCGAATGAGATGGTAATTGTTGAATGCGAGGACTGATGATGAGGGAGCAACGCCGTGATTTGGAACAGTGGAGCACAGATGGCTGTGGTGTGTGGAAGTGTGTTGGGTGGAGAGAGGAGCAATGAAGACAGTGAGACAGCAAGCTGTGGATGTAGTGGAATGGTTGGGATGCGATTGAGATGGAAACAGGGGAAAGATGGCTCTGGAAATGTTTTGGAATGTGTTGGATGAAGAGAGAAGGCAACGTGTGAACAGGGGAGACAGATGCTGTGGAATGTGTGTGAATGTGTTGGGGGGATGAGATGGAGCAACGTGTGAAACAGGGGAGACAGATGGCTGTGGAATGTGTTGGAATGTGTTGGGGGGATGAGATGAGAGCAACGTGGAAACAGGGGAGACAGATGGCTGTGGAATGTGTTGAATGTAGTGTTGGCGGGGATGAGATGAGAGCAACGTGTGAAACAGGGGAGACAGATGGCTGGGAATGTTGTTGGAGATTGTTGGGGGTAAGGAGAGCATACGTGAGAAACAGGGGAGACACGATGACATCTGTTTGATGAAGAAGGAGGGTTGAGGTCAGGAGGGGAGGACAGATTGTCTTAAGGAGTAATAAAGGTTTGTTATCCTGTTACCCTTTTTTATAGCTTCCTGTGAGCCATAAAATGTAATTGGAGAGAAGGAGGAGTGTTTTATGTAGGATGTATGTAACTGTGTTTGTGAGGAATGTTTTCCTGTCTGATTACAGCTGTACAGAACCTTTGGGAAGAATTAAACTTGGTTAAAGCTTCTCTAGTGTTCGTCGGAGTTATTTACTCTGAAAAGAAGAACCTAACATATATATATAGATATTATATATATACAACACACAACACACACACACACACACACAACCACACAACACACACACACACACACAACACACACACACACACACACACACACACCACACACACACACACAGTAATGTATTGGGTAAAAAACACCAACGTGTCGGCATCACTGTGCCTTCTTCACGCTTCTCGAGGGAGTCCCAAGTAATTCCATGATGTAGATGGTGTATGTGTTGTCTTACCAGGGAGATGTCTCTGTGTCCGGACCCAACACCTTCAGCACTACTTTGAGTTCCTGAGAGGGATAGTAGCCTGCATCCTCCCTCACTCTTCACCTCCAGTACTCCAGCATAGATGTTGGTTCGGGTACCCAGCCCCAGGTGTTTCTCCCTGATAGATACAGGAGGAGAGGACAGAGAGTTAGTCAATACACACTCATAACATACACACATCATCGTAAATCCACACTGGTGACAAACACCAGTAAGAAAACACTGAAGGGCTGAGAGTCCCTAGAAGTAACGATAGACAAAGTCTCTGTCAGCCGATGGATGGATGGATGTGACAAGAGGTACGGTTTGTGTGTGTAGCAAAGTGTAAATGTAGCAGTGTGTAGCGTGTGTCTTGCAGAGTGTGTAGCGTGTGTGTAGCAAAGTGTAAAATAGCAGTGTGTGTAGCGTGTGTAGCAAAGTGTAAAGTAGCAGAGTTGTGTGCGTGTTCTAGCAGAGTGTGTAGCGTGTGTAGCAAAGTGTAAAGTAGCAGAGAGTGTAGCGTGTGTCTTGCAGAG
>NC_036856.1:35474461-35475674 GCF_002910315.2 Salvelinus sp. IW2-2015 | reverse complement strand
AGAGTATCACAACACGCACACCACAACCACACAACACACACACACACATACACCAACACACAACCACAGCACACACATCAACACGGAACACACCATGGTCACACAGAATGTGATCAGAGTGTGTAGCGTGTGTCTAGCAGAGTGTGTAGCGTGTGTCTAGCAGAGTGTGTAGCGTGTGTCTAGCAGAGTGTGTAGCGTGTGTCTAGCAGTGTGTGTAGAGTGCGTGTGTTTTATTTTTATTTATTTTTTATTTCACCTTTATTTAACCAGGTAAGCTATTTGAGAACAAGTTCTCATTTACAACTGCGACCTGGCCAAGARAAAGCAAAGCAGTGCGACAAAAACAACAACACAGAGTTACACATGGAATAACAAGCGTACAGTCAATAACACAATAGAAAGAAAAAAAAGTCTATATACAGTGTGTGCAAATTGCTTGAGGAGGTAAGGCAATAAATAGGCCATAGTAGCAAAGTAATTACAATTCAGCAGATTAACACTGAAGTGATAGATGAGCAGATGATGATGATGGTGTGTAAGTAGTGATACTGGTGTGCAAAAGAGCAGTAAAGTAAATAAAACAATATGGGGATGAGGTAGGTAGATTGGACGTGCTATTTACAGATGGACTATGTACAGCTGCAGCGATCGGTTACCTGCTCAGATAGCTGATGTTTKAAGTTAGTGAGGGAAAAGTAAGTCTCCAGCTTCAGCGATTATTGCAATTCGTTCCAGTCACTGGCAGCAGAGAACTGGAAGGAAAGGCAGCCAAAGAGGTGTTGGCTTTGGGGATGCTCAGTGAGCTATACCTGCTGGAGCGCGTGCTATGGGTGGGTGTTGTTATCGTGACCAGTGAGCTGAGATAAGGCGGAGCTTTACCTAGCAAAGACTTACAGATAAGACCTGGAGCCAGTGGGTCTGGCGACGAATATGTAGCGAGGGCCAGCCGACTAGAGCATACAGGTCGCAGTGGTGGGTGGTATAAGGGGCTTTGGTAACAAAACGGATGGCACTGTGATACAACACATCCAATTTGCGAGTAGAGTATTGGAAGCTATTTTGTAGATGACATCGCCGAAGTCGAGGATCGGTAGGATAGTCAGTTTTACGAGGGTAAGATTGGCGGAGTGAGTGAAGGAGGCTTTGTTGTGAAATAGAAAGCCGATTCTAGATTTGATTTTGGATTGGAGATGTTTGATATGAGTCTGGAAGG
>NC_036856.1:35399063-35472829 GCF_002910315.2 Salvelinus sp. IW2-2015 | reverse complement strand
TCGATTAGAAAGGCCTGCTCGCAGAAGTGTTTTAGGGAGCGTTTGACAGTGATGAGGGGTGGTCGTTTGACCGCGGACCGATAGCGGATGCAGGCAATGAGGCAGTGATCGCTGAGATCCTGATTGAAGATTGTAGATTAGATTAGATTGTAGATTATATTGTAGGATTAGATTAGATTAGATTGTAGGACTGCTGGGGTTTTAAGCATATCCCAGTTTAGGTCACCTAACAGAACGAACTCTGAAGATACATGAGGGGCAATCAATTCACATATGGTGTCCAGGGCACAGCTGGGAGCTAAGTGGGGTCTATAACAGGCGGCAACGGTGAGAGACTTATTTCTGGAGAGATTKATTTTTAAAATTAGTAGCTTGAACTGTTTGGGCATAGACCTGGAAAGTATGACAGAACTTTGCAAGCTATCTCTGCAGTATATTGCAACTCCTCCCCCTTTGGCAGTTCTATCTTGATGGAAAATGTTGTAGTTGGGTATGGAAATCTCAGAATTTTTGGTGGCATTCCTCAGCCAGGATTCAGACACGGCAAGGACATCAGGGTTGGCGGAGTGTGCTAAAGCAGTGAGTAAAACAAACTTAGGGAGGAGGCTTCTGATGTTAACATGCATGAAACCAATGCTTTTTCGATTACAGAAGTCAACAAATGASAGTGCCTGGGGACACGCAGGGTCTGGGTTAGCCTCCACATCACCCGAGGAACAGAGGAGGAGTAGGATGAGGGTACGGCTAAAGGCTAGCAAAACTGGTCGTCTAGTGCGTTGGGGACAGAGAATAAAAGGAGCAGATTTCTGGCCGTGGTAGAATAGATTCAGGGCATAATGTACAGACAGGGGTATGGTGGGGTGCGGATACAGTGGAGGTAAGCCCAGGCACTGAGTGATGATAAGCGAGGTTGCATCTCTGGACACGCTGGTTATACTGGGTGAGATCACCGCATGTGTGGGAGGTGGGACAAAGGAGGTATCTAAGGCATGTACAGTGGGACTAGGGGCTCCGCAGTAAACTAAAACAATGACAATTATCCTAAACAACAGTATGCAACGCATATTGACATTTGAAAGTGACATAAAGCGAGGAATAAAGCAATCACAGGTGTTGATTGGGAGAGCTAGCTAAGACAACAACGGGTAAGACAACAACAGCTAATCAGCTAAGACAACAACAACAGGTAAAATGGCGATGAATGGGCAGAGAGGMTCGGTTAACTACACACAGGGCCTGAGTTCGGGGCTAGGGCCGACAGATAAAAAGATAAACAATATGGAGTACCGTGATAAATGAACAGTCCAGCAGGCATCAGCTATGTAGCCAAGTGACCATAGGGTCCAGTGTACAGCAATAGATGGAACAGGGAAGCCGCGGGGTAGTCGTTGCTACGCTAGCATGCGGGAGACACGGCGTTTAAAGTTTGCAGTCCGGGGTAAGTAGAAGCGTCTGCTCCGACGTCCGGCAAAGGCCGGTTGAAGGCACAGCTGATGGAATTACGTCTGCGGACCAGTCGTGGTGGTACGGCGGGGCGCCGTGTCGACMAAGGGACCGGGCCAGATGGCGAAAGAGGTATTGTAGTTGTGGTAATTTCGTTTGCTAGCCGGGAGATGAGCCTGGCTCAGGGCTAGCTTCGGGGCTGGGTCACTCAGTGGCAGCTAGGTAGCTGTGATGATCAATGGTCCAGGGTTTACGGCAGGAATCCGAGCAGAGGGTAAAGGCTGCTAGCAGTGGCTAACAATGACTAAATAGCTAGTAGCTAATTAGCTGGCTAGCTGTTGAAGAAAGTTTTGGCTAGAAGGTCTAAAAAATAGCGGATCTGTGTCACATTGAGTGAGGCGGGTTACTGGAAGGTATATTTAATTTAAAAAGGAAAAAAGAGATTGAAAAATAAATTGGAATATATACAAAAAAGACGAAAAATAKAAGAAGTAAACGAGAGGACGACTAACCACGTCTGCACTGCTACGTCATCTTGAGAAAAAAAAAGAAAAAAAAGTGTATGTGTGTCGCAGTGTATGTAGAGGTGTGTGTGCGTAGCAGTGTGTGTGTGTGTGTAGACTGTGTGTGTCACAGTGTGTGTAGAGGTGTGTGTGTAGAGGTGTGTGTGTCGCAGTGTGTGTAGAGGTGTGTTTGTCGCAGTGTGTGTAGTAGCAGTGCAGTGCACCTGCACGATCTCCTCCTTGAGAATTCTGTGGAAGCTGAGTTGACTCTCCTGCAGGGTTGTCTGGGGAACCAGCACTCTGTCCTTAGTTACCACCAGCAGGTTGGACACCTCTGAAAAACGCACACACACACAGACAAAATGTTAGCCAGTGCAGCACACCAGGGCACACAACAACAACAAAAAGCTTTTCAAGGCCCAGTGCAGTCAAAAAATGTGATTTTCTTGTTTAATATGTACTTCCGCAATATTTGGGTGGAATAATATTGTGAAAATTATGATAATGCCCTTTTAGTATAAGAACTGTTTGAAAAGACCGCCTGATATTTCAGCCTGTTTTGGTGGGATGGAGTTTTGGCCTTCCATGGTGACATAGCCATGTGGTAAATTAGTTAACTTCTTATGGCTGCAGAGCAGTATTGAGTAGCGTGGATGAAAGGTGCCCAGAGTAAACGGCCTGCTCCTCAGTCCCAGTTACTAATATATGCATATTATTATTAGTATTGGATGGAAAACACTCTGAAGTTTCTAAAACTGTTTGAATTATGTCTGTGAGATTAACAGAACTCATATGGCAGGCAAAAACCTGAGAAGRTCCACTTCCTGTTTGGATTTTTTCTGGGGGTGCCATATTTTCAACCAAGCTCTCATTGAAAATACAGATAGATATGGATGGGTTTTCACTTCCTACGGCTTCCACTAGATGTCAACAGTCAATAGAACTAAGTCTGATGACTCTAATGTGAAGGGGGGTCGAAGGAGACAGAAATGAGTAATCACTGCCATGAGTGACCCTGCTCTTCAACACGCGCGTTCACGTGAGAGGCAGCTTCCGTTCCATCTCTCAATTGAAGTCGATTTAATTCTCCGGTTGGAACGTTATTCAAGATGTATGTTAACAACTTTCTAAAGATTGATTCAGTACATCGTTTGACATGTTTCTACTGACTGTAACGAACGTTTGGACATTTCGTCACGTTTAGGTGTCGCGCTTTAAGACTTTGGTTAGGGTGTTTGGTAACAACTCGAAGTAGCTAATTTTACATAAATAACGGACATTAAAACTTCTTGTCAATAGGGGGGCCCTGTTTTCACTTTGGAAAAAATTGTGCCCAATTTAAACGGCCCGTACTCTATTCTAGATCATACAATATGCATATTATATTACTATTGGATAGAAAACACTCTCAAGTTTCTAAAACTGTTTGAATTATATCTGTGAGTAAAACAGAACTCATTTGGCAGCAAACTTACAGACAGGAAGTGAAAATTCTGAAAATGGGGCTCTGTTAAGGGCCTGCCTATTCAACTGGCTTATATTTATCGATTACATGACTTCATACGCCTTCCACTAGATGTCAACAGGCAGTGGGGTGGAATGGGGTGTCTAGCTGATCTGAGGTCGAATGAGAGCTTTTTGGAGTGGCAGGTCAGGAATTTCCTTTGTCTACCAAGGCGCGAGGCGGAGCTCGACATTAGCTTCTGAAAAGCTTTCGGTTTACACGCGCTATCTCCGGCTCTGATTTTATTTGATACATGTGATAATAACATCGTAAAGTAGGTTTTTCAACCGAGTTTTATCAGTTTATCCACGTTTATTGGGACTTTTGGAGTTTTCCATTCTTTGCGTCAAGAGAGGGTGGGAACGTTATCACCTTGGCTAGCATTGTGGCGCGAATTCGACAGAAAAAAGGACATTTAAAACCAAACAACGATTTATTCTGGACCAAGGACTCCTTGTACAAGATTCTGATGGAAGCTCAGCAAAAAGTAGAACAATTTATGATGTTATTTCGTATTTCTGTGTAAATGTTGAGTCCTATTCTCCGCCGTTTTTGGTGAGTGCCGTCTCACAATAACGCAAGCTGTATGTTATGGTAAGTTATTTTTAAAAATCTAACATGGCGGTTGCATTAAGACCAGTGTATCTTTCATTTGCCATACAACAAGTATTTTTATGTAAAGTTTATGATGAGTTTCTGGTCAGATTAGGTGAGTGTCCAAAATAGCTCGGACATTCTGGGGAAATGTTGCTACATATTCACAATGTATAACCACGGTTTGCAGCTCTAAATATGCACATTTTCGAACAAAACATAAGTGGTATTGTATAACCTGATGTTATAAGACTGTCATCTGATGAAGTTGTTCAAGGTTAGTGATTCATTTTTATATCTTTGCTGGTTTTTGCGATAGCTACCTTTTGCGTGAATAAATGCATTTGTGTGTTTGGCTATTGTGGTAAGCTAATATATTCTATATTGTGTTTTCGCTGTAAAACACTTTTAAAAAATCTGAAATATTGGCTGGATTCACAAGATGTTTTATCTTTCATTTGCTGTACACCATGTATTTTCATAAATGTTTTATGATGAGTATTTAGGTATTTCACGTTGCTCTCTGGTATTATTCTGGCTGCTTCGTGCTTATTTGTGATGGTGCTGCAATGTAAAACTATGATTTATACCTCAAATATGCACATTTTCGAACAAAAACATAAATGTATTGTAAACATGTTATAAGACTGTCATCTGATGAAGTTGTTCTTGGTTAGTGACTAATTATATCTCTATTTGGTCGGTTTTGTGATAGCTACCTATGCTGTAGAAACATGGTGAAAATATGCGGTTGAGTCTTTGGCTATTGTGGTTAGTAATATAAATACATATTGTGTTTTCGCTGTAAAAACATTATTTTATTTTTATCGGAAATGATGGCTGGATTCACAAGATGTTTATCTTATCTTTGCTGTATTGGACTTGTGATTTCATGAAAATTATATTATATGATATCCCTGTCCGTTAGGCTAGGCTATGCTAGTCAGCTTTTTTGATGAGGATGCTCTCGGATCCGGGATGGGTATCACGGAAAGTTTAACGAACAAATCAAGCATTTATTGTGGACCTGGGATTCCTAGGAGCATTCTGATGAATTCATCAAAGGTAGGAAACATTTATCATGTATTTTCTGGTTTCTGTTGAGTCCAACATGGTGGCTAATTGGGCTAATCATCTGAGCTCCGTCTCAGATTATTGCATGGTTTATTTTCCGTAAAGTTTTTTTGAAATCTGACACAGCGGTTGCATTAAGGAGAGGTTATCTATAATTCCATGTGTATAACTTTTATTATCATCTACATTGTGAGAGTATTTCTGTTGAAACGATGTGGCTATGCAAAGTCACTTGATGTTTTTGCAACTAGTGAATCTAACGCCTCAATGTAATGTTTTTTGATATAATATTGAACTTAATCAAACAAAACATGCATGTATGTGTAACATGAAGTCCTATGAGTGTCACTGATGAAAATAATCGAAGGTTGTGATTAACATGCTTTATCGATGCTATTCTGGTTTTTGTGAAAGCTATCTTTAGCTGGAAAAAATGGCTATGGTTATTGTGGTTTTGTGGTGACCTAACATAATCGTTTGTAGTGCTTTCGCTGAAAAGCCTATTTGAAATCGGACACTTTGGTGGGATTAACAACAAGATTACCTTTAAAATTATATAAGACACATGAATGTCTGAGGAATTTTAATTATGAGATTTCTGTTTTTTGAATTTGGCGCCCTGCACTTCGACTGGCTGTTGTCATATCGATCCCGTTAACGGGACTGCAGCCATAATTTAAACGGAAAACATTTAACTTCATATTCAGCATCTCCAGAACCACCCCAACATCAACTTACGTTTGTATATTTACAGTTGAAGTCGGAAGTTTATATACACTTAGGTTGGAGTCATTAAAACTCAGTTTTTCAACCACTCCACACATTTCTTGTTAACAAACTATAGTTTTGGCAAGTCGGTTAGSACATTACTTTGTGCATGACGCAAGTAATTTTACCAACAATTGTTTACAGACAGATTATTTCACTTATTCACTGCACAAATCCAGTGGGGCAGAAGTTTACATACACAAAGTTGACTGTGCCTTTAAACAGCTTGGAAAATTCCATAAAATGATGTCATGCTATAGAAGCTTTTGATAGGCTAATTGACATCATTTGAGTCAATTGGAGGTGTACRTGTGGATGTATTTCAAGGCCTACCTTCAAACTCAGTGCCTATTTGCTTGACATCATGGGAAAATCAAAAGAAATCAGCCATGACCTCAGAAAAAAAGAACTGTAGACCTCCACAAGTCTGGTTCATCCTTGGGAGCAATTCCAAACACCTGAAGGTACCACGTTCATCTGTACAAACAATAGTTTGCAAGTATAAACACCATGGGACCACACAGCCGTCATACCGCTCAGAAAGGAGACGCGTTTTGTCTCCGAGAGATGAACGTACATTGGTGCAAAAAGTGCAAATCAATCCCAGAACAACAGCAAAGGACCTTGTGAAGATGCTGGAGGAAACAGATACAAAAGCATATATATCCACAGTAAAACGAGTCCTGTATGGACATAACCTGAAAGGCCGCTCAGCAAGGAAGAAGCCACTGCTCCAAAGCCGCCATAAAAAAAGCCAAACTACGGTTTGCAACTGCACATGGGGACAAAGATCGTACTTTTTGGAGAAATGTCCTCTGGTCTGATGAAACAAAAATAGAACTGTTTGGCCATAATGATCATCATCATGTTTGGAGGAAAAAGGGGAACGCTTGCAAGCCGAAGAACACCATCCCAACCTTGAAGCATGGGGGTGGCAAAATCATGTTGTGGGGGTGCTTTGCTGCAGGAGGGACTGGTCCACTTCACAAAATGAATGGCATCATGAGGAGGGGAAAATTATGTGGATATGTTGAAGCAACATCTCAAGTAATCAGTCAGGAAGTTAAAACTTGGTCGCAAATGGGTCTTCCAAAAATGGGCAATGACCCCAAGCATACTTCCAAAGTTGTGGCAAAATGGCTTAAAGACAACAAAGGCAAGGTATTGGAGTGGCCATCACAAAGCCTTGACCTCAATCCTATAGAAAATATGTGGGCAGAACTGAAAAAGTGTGTGCGAGCAAGGAGGCCTACAAACCTAACTCCGTTACACCAGCTCTGTCAGGAGGAATGGGCCAAAATGCACCCAATTTATTGTGGGACGCTTGTGGAAGGCTACCTGAAATGTTTGACCCAAATTAAACAATTTAAAGGAAATGCTACCAAATAAGTATATGTAAACTTCTGACCCACTGGGAATGTGATGAACGAAATAAAAGCTGCAATAAATCATTCTCTCTACTATTATTATGGCATTTCACATTCTTAAAATAAAGTGGTGATCCTAACTGACCTAATACAGGGAATTTATACTAGAGTTAAATGTCAAGAATTGTGAAAAACTGAATTTAAATGTATTTGGCTAAGGTATATGTAAACTTCTGACTTCATCTGTATAGTGTGTGTGGCCACACCCGTTGCTGACAGGTATATAAAATTGAGCGCACAGCCATGCAATCTCCATAGACAAACATTGGTAGTAGAATGGCCTTACTGAAGAGCTCAGTGACTTTCAACATGACACAGTCATAGGATGCCACCTTTCCAACAAGTCAGTTCGTCAAATTTCTGCCCTGATCAAGTGTTGTTATTGTGAAGTGGAAATGTCTCGTAGCAACAACGGCTGAGTCCGCAAAGTGGCTTTTAACAAATGATGAGGAGGCATTGCCTACTAATTGGTTAATGATGTCATTGGAAACACTTAACTTCCTCTATCTTTTTTTTAATACAAAACATAGAACCGCTCCATGACACATACAGATCCAGTCAAATATTTGGACACACCTATTCATTCAAGGGTTTTTCTTTATTTTACTATTTTCTACATTGTAGAATAATAGTGAAGACATCAAATCTATGAAATAACACATATGGAATTGTGGAGTAACCAAGAAACGTGTTAAAACAAAGCTAAATATATATGAGATTCTTCAAAGTAGCCACCCTTTGCCTTGATGACAGCTTTGCAGACTCTTGGCATTCTAGCAACCAGTTTCACCTGGAATGGTTTGTTGGCTAAATTTCCTTCACTCTGCGGTCCAACTCATCCCAAACCATCTCAATTGGGTTGAGGTGGGGTGATTGTGGAGGCCAGGTCATCTGATGCAGCACTCCATCACTCTCCTTCTTGGTCAAATAGCCCTTTCACAACATAGAGGTGTGTTGGGTCATTGTCCTGTAGAAAAACAAATGATAGTCCCACTAAGCGCAATTGCGTATCGCTGCAGAATGCTGTGGTATCCATGCTGGTTAAGTGTGCCTTGAATTTTAAATAAATCACAGATAATGTCACCAGAAAAGCACCCACACACCTCCTCCTTCATGCTTCACAGTGGGAACCGTTCACCCACACTGCGTCTCACAAAGAAAGGGCGGTTGGAACCAAAAATCTAAAATTTGGACTAATCAGACCAAAGACAGATTTCCACCGGTCTAACATCCATTGCTGGTGTTTCTTAGCCCAAGCAAGTCTCTTCTTCTTATTGGTGTCCTTTAGTAGTGGTTTCTTTGCAGCAATTCGACCATGAAGGCCTGATTCACGCAGTCTCCTCTGAACAGTTGATGTTGAGATGTGTCTGTTACTTGAATTCTGTGAAGCATTTATTTGGGCTGCAATCTGAGGCTGATAACTCTAATGAACTTATCCTCTGCAGCAGAGGTAACTCTGGGTCTTCCTTTCCTCTGGCAGTCCTCATGAGAGCCAGTTTCATCATAGCGCTTGATGGTTTTTGCAACTGCACTTGAAGATACTTACAAAGTTAGTGAAATTTTCTGCATTGACTGACCTTCATGTCTTAAAGTAATGATGGACTGGCGTTTCTCTTTGCTTATTTGAGCTGTTCTTGCCATAATATGGACTTGGTCTTCTACCAAATAGGGCTAGGGCTATTTTCTGTATACCACCCCTACCTTGTCACAACACAACTGATTGGCTCAAACACATTAAGAAGGAAAGAAATTCCACAAATTAACTTTTAACAAGGCACACCTGTTAATTGAAATGCATTCCAGGTGACTACCTCATGAAGCTAGTTGAGAGAATGCCAAGAGTGTACAAAGCTGTCATCAAGGAAAAGGGTGGCTACTTTTTTTTTAAAGTAACCACTTTTTTGGTTACTACATGATTCCATATGTGTTATTTCATAGTTTTGATGTCTTCACTATCATTCTACAATGTAGAAAACAGTACAAATAAAGAAAAACCCTTGAATGAGTAGGTGCGTCCAAACTTTTGAATGCTACTTACTGTATGTTAGAAGAAATGATGAATATGTAGTTGAAAAAAGTAGAAATGTCCCTTTAGTTAATAACAAAGAGAGATCTAAACCTCAGCAAATTGTCCATTGTCCCCTCCCCATTCAGACCACTCCAAGACAGTCCTAGCTAAATTATTGCCTGAGAAATTGCTATTTTTTGTTTCTTTTTGACCATTTTAATTGAAAACAATCATAATAAGGTACTTAATTGTTGGAGATAGAAACAGCTGCATGGGACCTTTAAAACTTTTCAGTTTTGGTACCTAATGAGCACCACCAAACAACAAACAACAAAACACCAGTCTCCCTATCAGCTGGTAAAGAATGAACAAAGACTATGAATGGCTTATACCATGTGGAGATGAAGCAGCATTGTTTACATATCAACCCAAGAGACTATGTAGCCTATTTTAACAAGCAAAATGTAGGTCAAGTTATGCAAGTTGTTGACTGTGACACGTGCTGTTGAGTTTGGTCTGACGTCTTTATTATTTGGTGGGGATGGGGTGGGGATGGGGTGGGGATGGTTTTCGGCTTGACAACAACAAGTGTGTCTGCTTGCATAAGCAAAATGGGTGTGTATATGCGAGTAGTACACATGAGTATATGCACGTTGGTGTGTGTGTGGAGTTTGAACACCCCCGCAGTATGTGGCTGGGTGAAGAGGAGGAAGTGATGTTCTGACAATACGAACTCTCTGTGGTTGACAACACACACATTTGTTTTACTATCCTTGTGGGGACCAAACAATTGATTCCCATTCAAAATCCTAACCCCAACCTTAATTCTACCCCTAACCCTAAAATAGCCTTTTTCCTTGTGGGGACTGGCGAAATGTCAGCATTTGTGTGATTATTCCTTGTTTTACCATAGTAAAACCAAAAATGTGCGCAGACACACACACACAACACCATAAAAACTAGGGGTGTAACAGTTCACAAAACCCACAGGACAGTACGTATCGCAGTTTTGGTGTCACGGTTCGTTTCGGTACAGCGGGAAAATTAAATGTAATTTACAATGTTCAGCATTCACAATGTTCCTTGCATTGTCTGTTCTGACTGGATTGTTATGTTGGGCCTCTCAAGTTTCCACTCTGATGCTGCATTTATAACAATGTGGGAGGTGGGAATTTAAATACCAGTTGGATCCAATCATGTGATTTGAAATTGTTGAGAAATGCTAATTGGCTAATGGCCAACAAGCTGTGTCAACCATAAATGAAAAGTATTATGCTTGTAAACAAATTAAAAACCACATTAATAGATTGCCAAGAAAAAGCTACACTAAGGAATTAAGGCAGCCAAACCGAGGTACAAAGTCAGACAAGAGCAGCAGTTCTCCAGCAACGACTGCTTGTCTGTCTAGAAAGGGGCGGCAGGCTGCTTGAATACAGAGGGGAGACGATGTTGTGTTCTTTTTTTTGTTGCATTTCTGTCTTACTACAGTATACTGGGGTGATGTCGGTGCAAATGTGTCAACAATTTTGAGGTGTTGGCAACTGCATAGGCTATTCTCGTTGACCATGGCGACATACTGTTAACCTGTTATGGCTGCAGGCCGGTGTCGGTACACTTATGACAACAGCCCGTCCAAGTGCAGGGCGCGAAATTCAAAAMATATTTTTCAAAAGATATTCAGTACGACATGCAGCTTACGTTATAGCGAGAGATCGCCCAAAATCTGGGCGCAAACTAATAGTAAACATGTTCGACAGATATATGAAATAACATCATAAATGGGTCCTACTTTTGATGATCTTCCATCAGAATGTTGTACAAGAGGTCCTTTATCCAGAACAATCGTTGTTTGGTTTTAGAATGGCATTTTTCCCTCTCGAATGAGCAAGCAAAACTAGCCAAGTGGCGCTAAGCTCTCCTTCGTCACCAAACGCAAAGAACGCCTAAACTCCCGGAAAAATTTCAATAATCTAATAAAACTATATTGAAAAAACATACTTTACGATGATATCACATTTATCAAATAAAATCAAAGCCGGAGATATAAGACTGGTGACCTTTATGCGCTTCCTGAACAAAGGAATTTTGGGGTCATGTCATTCCAAGCTCTCTCTTTTGACCATAGAAATACCTAGAAACCCCATTTCACCTCTCACAGCCTATTGACATCTAGTGGAAGGCGTATGAAGTGCATGTATASTKATAYATWTCAAGCAKAWTMATAGGSAGGCCCTGGAACKGAGCCTCGATTTCAGATTTTTCACTTTCTGACAGGAAGTTTGCTGCAAAATGAGTTCTGTTTTACTCACAGATATAATTCAAACGGTTTTAGAAACTTGAGAGTGTTTTCTATCCAATAGTAATAATAATATGCATATTGTACGAGCAAGAATTGAGTACGAGGCCGTTTGAAATGGGCACCTTTTATCCAAGCTACTCAATACTGCCCCTGCAGCCCAAAGAAGTTAATGTTTTATGCACAACTCTCTGTCCATCGCCATTGTAATCTACTGGGAAGCTGGGATTCTCCATCCATCAATCTACTGGGATTCTCCATCATTGTTTAAATCCTCCTGGTTTATCGACCCCACCACTCGCCGTCGTACATAACTATTTCCCAGCTGCCTCTCACAAAAGGACAGCTTGAAATGCCCAAATTCAGATTCAAATTGATTGCAACATGCGCATAAGCTCTAGTCGTTTTTTTTTTTAAGCATCATATAGCTCTAGTCGTTTTTTTTTTTAAGCATCATAAGCTCTAGTCGTTTTTTTTTTTTAAGCATCATAAGCTCTAGTCGTTTGTTTTTTTAAAGCATCATAAGCTCTAGTCGTTTGTTTTTTAAAAAGCTAAGCTCTAGTCGTTTTGTTTTTTTAAAGCATAAGCTCTAGTCGTTTGTTTTTTTAAAGCATAAGCTCTAGTCGTTTGTTTTTTTAAAGCATAAGCTCTAGTCGTTTGTTTTTTTAAAGCATAAGCTCTAGTCGTTTGTTTTTTAAAGCATAAGCTCTAGTCGTTTGTTTTTTTAAAGCATAAGCTCTACTCGTTTGTTTAAAAAAAAAGATAAGCTCTACTCGTTTTTCTTTTTTTTTAAAGCTCTACTCGTTTGTTTTTAAAAAAAGCATAAGCTCTACTCGTTTGTTTTTAAAAAAAGCATAAGCTACTCGTTTGTTTTAAAAAAAAGCATAAGCTCTACTTGGTTTTTTAAAAAAAGCATAAGCTCTTGTTTTTAAAAAAAAGCATAAGCTCTACTCGTTTGTTTTAAAAAAAAGCATAAGCTCTACTTGTTTTTTAAAAAGCATAAGCTCTACTTGTTTTTAAAAAAAGCATAAGCTCTACTTGTTTTTTAAAAAACACATAAGCTCTACTTGTTTTTAAAAAAAGCATAAGCTCTACTTGTTTTTTTAAAAGCATAAGCTCTACTTTGTTTTTAAAAGCATAAGCTCTACTTGTTTTTAAAAAAAGCATAAGCTCCTACTTGTTTTAAAAAAAAGCAATAGCTCTACTTGTTTTTTTAAAAAGCATAGCTCTACTGTTTTTTTTAAAAGCATAAGCTCTACTTGTTTTAAAAAAAGCATAAGGCTCTACTTGTTTTTAAAAAAAGCATAAGCTCTACTTGTTTTTAAAAAAAGCATAAGCTCTACTTGTTTAAAAAAAAAGCATAAGCTCTACTTGTTTTTTTAAAGCTCTACTTGTTTTTTTTAAAGCATAAGCTCTACTTGTTTGTTTTTTTAAAGCATAAGCTCGAGTTGAAAAAAAAAAAAGCATAAGCTCTAGTTGTTACGGCTGAAATCCCGTTAACGGGATCCATATGACAACAGCCAGTGAAAGTGCAGGGCGCCAAATTCAAACAACAGAAATCTCATAATTAAAATTCCTCAAACGTACAAGTATTATACACCATTTTAAACATAAACTTGTTGTTAATTCCACCACAGTGTCCGATTTCAAAAAGGCTTTAAGACGAAAGCATACCATGCGATTATGTTAGGTCAGCACCTAGTCACAGAAAAACACAGCCATTTTTCCAGCCAAAGAGAGGAGTCACAAAAAGCAGAAATAGAGATCAAATTAATCACTAACCTTTGATGATCTTCATCAGATGACACTCATAGGACTTCATGTTACACAATACATGTATGTTTTGTTCGATAAAGTTCATATTTATATGCAAAAATCTCAGTTTACATTGGCGCATTATGTTCAGTAATGTTTTGCTTCCAAAACATCRGGTGATTTTGCAGAGAACCACATCAATTTACAGAAATACTCATAATAAACATTGATAAAAGATACAAGTGTTATGCATGGAATTATAGATAAACTTCTCCTTAATGCAACCGCTGTATCAGATTTCAAAAAATCTTTTCGGAAAAAGCACACCATGCAATAATCTGAGTACCTCGCTCAGAGACCAAAACAAGCCATACAGATACCTGCCATGTGGAGTCAACAGAAGTCAGAAATAGCATTATAAATATTCACTTACCTTTGATGATCTTCATCAGAATGCACTCCCAGTCCATCATTTATGTCCAAATACCTCCTTTTTGTTTGCGTGTTTAGTTCACAAATCCAAATTCACACGGCGCAGGCACTTAATTCAGACGACAGTTCCATTACAATTCGTAGAAACATGTCAAACGATGTCTAGAATCAATCTTTAGGATGTTTTTATCATAAATCTTCAATAATATTCCAACCGGACAATTCCTTTGTCTTTAGAAAGGAAAAGGAACGCAGCTAACTCTCACGGGCGTGCGCCTGACTGAGCTCATGGCATTCTGCCAGACACCTGACTCAATCAGCTCTTATTCTCTCCCCCTTCACAGTAGAAGCCTGAAACAAGGTTCTAAAGACTGTTGACATCTAGTGGAAGCCTTAGGAAGTGCAATCGGACCAAATTTTACACTGTATATTGGATAGGCAAAGACTTGAAAATCTTTTGGATCTTTTTGGATATTTTCTCAGGTTTTTGCCTGCCATATGAGTTCTGTTATACTCACAGACATCATTCAAACAGTTTTATAAACTTCAGAGTGTTTTCTATCCAAATCTACTAATAATATGCATATTGTAGCTTCTGGGCCTGAGTAGCAGGCAGTTTACTCTGGGCACCTTATTCATCCAAGCTACTCAATACTGCCCCCCAGCCATAAGAAGTTTWAAAAAAGCATAAGCTCTAGTTGTTTAAAAAAAAGCATAATCTCTAGTTGTTTAAAAAAAAGCATAAGTTCTAGTTGTTTTTCAGCTCAGATTTACTCAAGAGGCTTAGGCCTATAAAGCAGCATAGGCATAGCATATAGGGCCAGTGTTTTTATTTAGTAAATATACTATTATTTATTCATTCACAGTGCAGACCGAACCGAGGTCCCCGTACCGAACACCCCTACCATAAAAACACAAATGTGATGGGCCTCTCATAGCAGGTAACCCACTCACACTGTAAAAAGAGGAGAGCTGTGTGTGTGGAAACCACAGTACTACACCGTTTTCCTTCTCCTGATGCGCACACACACACAGAGAGAGAGAGAGAGAGGATACACAAGACAGGGTACTTACAGACACACAGTACATGCACACACACACGATTGCAAAAACACCCACATATAGACACTGTCCCTCTCACTGAAAAGCACACACACACACACACACACACACACACAGTACACAGCAAAATAATGAAAACATTTGACAAGTTCATAACCTAAACAAAACCAAAAAACGGGAATTTAGAATGCAAGATTAAACATGTTAGTCATCTATTTCCAGTCAGTTTCCAACCAGGAGAACACCAAAATCTCCTAAGTGTTCAGATTTTACTTTCCTATCATCTTGTTTAGAGTGCATTTAGTKATTCGATATTGATGTGACTTTCCATGACTTTTATTTAGATCAGTGTTAGGAATGTCTGTCAACTAAACAGGACATTTGATTCAATACATCTTTTAAAATGTTTGTTAATCAACTGTGTTGAGTTCATTTCTGTTATCATATTTCCCAGCATGTTTTGCTGCAGGTAGATTTTTACAATTGTTTGTTTTAATATCTATGTTTCCTCATGCACATTGATTGATTTCAATCTTATACAAAGATAAATAACTTACATTGTTCTAAATTATCTAAAGTAAAATATTAATTGAAACACATTCCCTTATTGAATGCAACAACCATGTATATCACTAACAAACACAGTCATGGGTGGGTCTCTCTCACATTCACTCAAAAGGCACGCTGGGAAGTATGCAAATACAGCTTTACACCCTACAGTGTTAAAACAACACCCCCAGTGTTAGTGTTTAAAACCTAAACGCCTTGTACTGAATAATTGTGCTCATGTGTTTAAAAAGTGTGTCAGCGAATAAACATGTTTCCAATCTAAACACTGTGACACATTTTCACTGAAATTCTAAACGCCTCGATGCGTTTAAAAAGTGTTACAGAAAAGTGTTTAGTTATGTGTTCAGATCCTAAACACTTGGTTTTACAGTGTATACATACGACAACACATAGCCACATCCAAACACGGTTGCACACAGCTACAAAACAGAGCTGAGGTATTGAGAGGGTTAAGCGAGTGGTAACCATGGTGAGGCAGTGTCGCTAAGAGAAACTAGAACTCATGGTGTAAACAGGCTTTAAAAAGGAACATCCTTTCAGCAGACCAGAGCCAAATCACACTAAGGGTTTAGGGCAATGTGTGTGTTTGACGCGTATACAAAGACATTCTGAGGGACTGCAACAAAAATACTAAAAACTGAAGTGAGAGTTTCATACTGACCACGGTGTGTGTACGTATGTGTGTCTGTGTGTGTCTCTCTCCCCCTACCTCTGGGCTGTGGGGGGCAGCAGCGGCTGAGCTGGAAGCGGAGGTTGTCGGTACGGAGGTTCTGTCCAGACAGGTGGTCTAGCAGCTCTCTGAGAGATGACCTGTAGGTCTCTGTCCCGTACAGACGAAAACCCTCTGAACCCACCTCGATCTGGAAGTTCTTATACTGACGCACCTGTCTCGACTCGCACAGATCCAACTGAAGACAGGGGGGGGGGAGACATAGGGAGAGGTTCAGTTGGTAGTGAAAGATGTTACAACAACCACACAAGAGTTCAGTTGGTAGTGAAAGATGTTACAACCACTGTCAACAAAAGGCTAATAGATACTTTGAACAAAGCTAGCAGGTCTTTTAAGTCTGTTTTCACTAATATGTTTAGATTAGACCCGAGTTAGCCTGATAAAACAAACTGTCCACTGGAACACCACATCCCAATCAGCCTGTCCATTAAGTCACATGCTATTGACTGGAACTGAATTCATTTAATTGAGAATGGATGCCTCAAACAAGAACATACTCACATACTCTCTCTCTCTCACGCACGCACACTTGGAGCCTATGTTTGACCATGTGTTGTGCATGCATGTGAGGCTGCTCAGAGTGTTGACACTGAACAACAGTGTTTACTAATGTAGGTCATCTTACCATGATGATGTGATACAGACACCAGACCACCAGGCTCTGCTCAAAATCTACTCTGGTGTGTCACCTGGTCTGTGCTTGTTTTGACAGTAACCACACATTGTCTGAAAAGGACTTTAATTTAACTTCTATCATCAACATGGTTCTCACTACTCTTTATCAGACAATAACGAAACAGTCAGACAATGAGCAGTGTGTGTGTGTGTGTGTGTGTGTGTGTGTGTGTGTGTGTGTGTGTGTGTGTGTGTGTGTGTGTGTGTGTGTGTAAGTGTGTGTGTGTCATGTTTTGGCATCATCTGTGTTATATCTGTTCTTAGTCACTTCCTTGTGTAATGATCTCTGAACTCTGAACTCTTTGGCCTTTTATCTGACTTCTCCACTTGTTCCACCTCGCCCACTTCAGTCATTTCCACCCCACTCTCCCTGCCTGCAGAAATACATTGTTTGTGTTCTCAGTAGGGCTGTGACGATATCAATATCGCAATATTTTTTCCATGGCAAAAAATGAAAACACAAAGCAGACCAAACTCTTTGGTCCTTTAAAAACTTGCTGTATGTAAAATATTGTGTGCGATAGGTTAGGAAATAAATACATTTGACTCTGGAAGACAACATAATGATGCTTGTTCCCAACATTAGAGCCATTTTCCTAAAGAAGTTAAATCAGCTTCGTTTTTTATTTCCTTGCCACAATACTAACGCGTATCATCCCGGACCTAGTTCTCAGAGTGTGTATGTGTGTGTGTTACCTCGCTGCAGACCACGGTCATGATGATGTAATGGTAGTCAGTACAGGACCAGCGCAAGACGTAGGTTCCCTCCTCGTTGCCCTCCTGACGAAGCTTCTGGTTGGCATACTCCGTACTGCAGGGCAAACAAACAGAAACCAATGGTCAAAAACACAAAACTCAACGCTAGATTAAGAGAAATTAAACAGATAGAGGTGATGGAAGATAAAAATGGGTATGAAGAGAGAGAACAAAAGCCAGAAAGAGATAGAGAGAGAGAAACAGTCAGAGAGAGAGCGAGCTAGAGAAAAAGAAATAGACACACACCGAGAGAGTGTCTGAGTACTGACCAGATAGGTCCATGACAGCAGTTCTGTAGGTTCTGTACCACAGAGGAAGGGGCCACCTCTGTACACAGGTAGTGGTGGGCATCTACCGTTAGACGGAAGTACCCATCCACCAGGGCAGCGAACGCCAACGCCTCTCCTTTAAACTCCAGCTGCACCTCCTGTGGGACAATAGGAGAATTAAACAATAGTAAGAAATACTTAAAAAATCAATACATTTGATTATTTTTTCTTTATTTAGATCCCCATTAGCTTTTGCCTTTAGTCTGTGTTCCAAAACACTGCACTAGTGTCCATTCCTTAGTGTCCTGGGCCTGTATCGACAAAGCATTTCACAGTAGAAACTGGTCGATAATCTAAACACAGACTACTAATCACATTATTTGTCCCTTAGCTATGTTGGCTGGCTGTTAGGTCCGGTGACATTTGAACTCTGGCTGGCTGGAGCTAAGACGGTACAGTAGAGACAACGTTCATTAATCACTCATTAATATGCTACTGTCACTGCTTAATCTAGTAATCCAAGCTCAGGTAGTGTTTGGAGAGATGTGTGTGTCTCACCATCTTCTTGTTATCCTGTCTGAAGATGGTGACAGTGGACTCTTTGATGACAATGTGTGTGATCTCGTGGAAGTCACAGAATGTCACCCAGCCGTCGCTGGCGTCTTTCTTCTTGGTCTTGGTCTGTTTGCCCTCAAACTTGTTCTTTTTGGACTTGTTCTTCTCTTTCAGGATCAAGGTATTCTATTGCCAATGAAAGGAAAAATACATTGTCAAGATATTTCTCTTAGATGAGTTTCAAAATACATTCAGATACTTCATCAATACCTTCCAAATTCACTCCAACTTCAGAGATAATATACAGTTTCTCAAGCCAACTCAAAATCACACCCACACAAGTACCACATTCTACACACTCAAATTAACAAAAAAACATTTGAAAATCTCCAAACATCTCACACCAACTCAACTCAAATCCCACACATCCTCCTTAACATAAAAAGGACACAGTGACCACTCACATTAGGGGGCTTCCTCCTGTATGATATCCCTGTGGTGCCAGTAACCTGGACCTCCATGGCCAGGGAGGACTCCGGCCCGTGGCTCAGCCCCCCATTGGTCTCTACCTCTTGGGTAACTACCAGGGCCCTGGGCTCCAGCATCTCCCTCCCCAGGCCCCGGGTCAGGCCTTCCAGGGTGGACAGGTACTTAATCTTCAGGTCGTACAGTGTGATGTTACTGTCCTGAACAGTGCGACTGTTGAACTCATTCAGGAAGTTCTTGAAGACGTTGTTGATGCGGAGCCGGGTGAGAATGTTCCGCTGTTTGATTTGCTTGTTCAGTTTCTCCGGGATGAAACGCTTGTAGCTGGAGAGAGAGGGAGTAGCAATGGAGAGAGAAGGAGTAGGGAGGAAGCAGAGAGGGAGCAGAGAGGGAGCAGAGAGGGGGCAGAGATGGAGAAGAGAGGGAGAAGAGAGGGAGCAGAGATGGAGAAGAGAGGGAGCAGAGATGGAGAGGAAGCAGAGATAGAGAAGAGAGGGAGCAGAGATGGAGAGGAGAGGAAGCAGAGATGGAGAGAGGGAGCAGAAATGGAGGCAGTGGAGGAATTAGGGACATTGTCATTCCTTTCCATTTGTGAAATATGTGTGTAGAGATTAGAGTATATCTGTGTGTGTGTCGCGTGTTAGAGATGTACACAGATATACACACACTACCTGATCTCATTGGAGGCAGTAGACAGGGGAATCTCTCTGGTCATAGCATAGTGAGTGATGGCCAGCACAGCCATGCCCAGGCACTCATTCTCTATCTCATGCTGCTCTGCCTCACTCTGGGGGCAACGAACCACAGCCAGACCCTTCTGGAAATCATGCTGGCCCTGGAAACACAACCACACACGATTGGCTGACTAATATTCCAATGAAATGAAGAGTAGTGAATCATATCCAGGGCCTTCATATCAAGCTGTCCAAAAATGTCCAAAGACTTCAGCCACCCATGACATAGACTGTTCACTCTGCTACCATCCGGCAAACGGTACCGGAGCACCGCCTCTCGGACCAACAGGCTCTGAGACAGCTTCTATCCCCAAGCCATAAGACTGCTAAATAGTTAATTAAATGGTTACACGGACTATCTGCATTGACTCTGCACTGACTCTATGCACACTCACAAGACTATATATTAGAGGTCGACCTTTTATGATTTTTCAACGCCGATACCGATTATTGGAGAACCAAAAACAGCCGATACCAATTAAATTGGCCGATTTTTTTGTTTTTTTGTTTGTAATAATGACAATTACAACAATACTGAATTAACACTTATTTTAACTTAATATAATACATKAATAAAATCAATTTAGCCTCAAATAAATAATGAAACATGTTCAATTTGGTTTAAATAATGCAAACACAAAGTGTTGGAGAAGAAAGTAAAAGTGAAATATGTGCCATGTAAGAAAGCTAACGTTCCTTGCTCAGAACATATGAAAGCTGGTGGTTCCCTTTAACATGAGTCTTCAATATTCCCAGGTAAGAAGTTTTAGGTTGTAGTTATTATAGGACTATTTCTCTCTATACCATTTGTATTTCACATACCTTTGACTATTGGATGTTCTTATAGGCACTTTAGTATTGCCAGTGTAACAGTATAGCTTCCATCCCTCTCCTCGCCGCTACCTGGGCTCGAACCAGGAACACATCGACAACAGCCACCCTCGAAGCAGTGTTACCCATGCAGAGCAAGGGGAACAACTACTCCAAGTCTCAGAGCGAGTGACGTTTGAAACGCTATTAGCGCGCGCCCCGCTAACTAGCTAGCCATTTCACATCGGTTACACCAGCCTAATCTCGGGAGTTGATAGGCTTGAAGTCATAAACAGCGCAAGAGCTGCTGGC
Source organism: Salvelinus sp. IW2-2015 (assembly GCF_002910315.2). Classification (NCBI taxonomy): domain Eukaryota; kingdom Metazoa; phylum Chordata; class Actinopteri; order Salmoniformes; family Salmonidae; genus Salvelinus; species Salvelinus sp. IW2-2015. The sequence continues at coordinate 35,452,066 of NC_036856.1, read as the reverse complement.
AAAACGCACGAACGTGCTGTTTGAATGAATGCTTACGAGCATGCTGGTGCCTCGCTCAGTCAGACTGCTCTATCAAATCATAGACTTAATTATAACATAATAACACACAGAAATACGAGCCTTAGGTCATTAATATGGTCGAATCCGGAAACTATCATCTCGAAAACAAAACGTTTATTCTTTCAGTGAAATACGGAACCGTTACGTATTTTATCTAACGGGTTGCATCCATAAGTCTAAATATTCCTGTTACATTGCACAACCTTCAATGTTATGTCATAATTACGTAAAATTCTGGCAAATTAGTTCGCAATGAGCCAGGCGGCCCAAACTGTTGCATATACCCTGACTCTGCGTGTAATGAACGCAAGAGAAGTGACACAATTTCACCTGGTAATATTGCCTGCTAACCTGGATTTATTTTAGCTAAATATGCAGGTTTAAAAATATATACTTCGTGTATTGATTTTAAGAAAGGCATTGATGTTTATGGTTAGGTACACGTTGGAGCAACGACAGAACTTTTTCGCGGAATGCGCACTGCATCGATTATATGCAACGCAGGACACGCTAGATAAACTAGTAATATCATCAACCATGTGTAGTGTTATAACTAGTGATTATGATTGATTGATTATTTTTTATAGATAAGTTTAATGCTAGCTAGCAACTTACTTGGCTTCTTACTGCATTTGCGTAACAGGCAGGCTCCTCGTGAGGCAGGTGGTTAGAGCGTTGGACTAGTTAACCGTAAGGTTGCAAGATTGAATCCCTGAGCTGACAAGGTAAAAATCTGTCGTTCTGCCCCTGAACAAGGCAGTTAACCCACCGTTCCCAGGCCGTCATTGAAAATAAGAATGTTGTCTTAACTGACTTCCCTAGTAAATAAAGGTGTAAAAAATATTAAAGATTCGGCAAATCGGCGTCCAAAATTACCGATTTCCGATTGTTATGAAAACTTGAAATCGGCCCTAATTAAAAATCGCCATTCCGATTAAAACGGTCGACCTCTACTATATGTACACACACATTCACATTACACTCTCACACAAACCCACACACATACACTAAATACACCACACACACGCTGTTGCTACTCTTTATCCTTCCTCTTATTATCTATCCTGATGCCTAGTCACTTTACCCTGTCTTTATGTACATATCTACCTCATTATTATCTATTCTGATGCCTAGTCACTTTACCCTGTCTTTATGTATATATCTACTCATTATTATCTATCCTGATGCCTTCACTTACCCGTTCTTATATGTACATATCTACCTCATTATTATCTATCCTGATGCCTAGTCACTTTACCCTGTCTTTATGTACATATCTACCTCATATTATTATCTATCCTGATGCTCTAGTCACTTTACCCTGTCTTTATGTACATATCTACCTCATTATTATCTATCCTGATGCTTAGTCACTTTACCCTGTCTTTATGTACATATCTACCTCATTATCTATCCTGACGACTCTAGTCACTTTACCCTGTCTTATGTACATATCTACCTCATTATTATTATCCTGAGGCCTAGTCACTTTACCCTGTCTTTTTGTACATATCTACCTCATTATCTATTCCTGACGACGTCTAGTCACTTTACCCTGTCCTTTATGTACATATCTACCTCTATATCTATCCTGACGACGTCTAGTCACTTACCCTGTCTTTAGTTACATATCTACCTCATTATTATCTATCCTAACGACATACTAGGTCACTTTACCCTGTCTTTATGTACATATCTACCTCATTATTATCTATCCTAACGACGTCTAGTCACTTTACCCTGTCTTTATGTACATATCTACCTCAAATACCTTATTATTATCTATCCTGATGCCTAGTCACTTTACCCTGCCTTTATGTACAGATCTACCTCAAATACCTCATACCCCCTGCACAATGATCGGGTACTGGTACTCCCTGTATCTAGCATCATTCTTCTGTTACTATTTTTAAGCAAGCATTTCATTGTAAATTCTACATCCGTTGTAGTCAGCATATGTGACAAATAGCATTTTTACCTGCACAGTGTACACACCCTCCCATACAGACACACACCCACACGTACCTGGGCGAACAGGTAGTCAAGGGAGGCCGCGTCCAGTAGGGGTATACCTTCAGGGGCCCTCTGTGGGCCGAGACCTCCCCTCAGCTTACTGATACAGTGTCTCCACACTGGAGACTCACGCTCACTGGTACCATGCCAGTTAGTGAAGTAAAACCTGATGGATGGGAGAGAAGAGACAGGACCATGTTAATATCAAGACATGGCCGGGACTCGGTAGGTGGGTGAGGTGTGTGCATCCACGTATTTACAGTAAGTATACACATTTGTTTGTATTTGTGTACAAAGGTTGACCATAATCTGTTGTTTGACCAAGTGTACCCTGGCTGTATGATGCAAATTCAACTCAACAATAGGCCTGCTCATTAAGGCTCTCACCACATTCACCCTCCCCTCCTCGCTCTCTATTTTCTAGTGAGAGAACAGAAAGAGGATGTCTGCGTGACACCACATGTTTGCTATCCTTCCTCTCGGAGTTAACAGTTTCTCTTGGATCATACACAACGGAACTGGCAAGGCAACTGAATATCTCCTGTTTCAATGCCCTCAGGTGTGCCAAACAAACACATCCACTTCATACTTTAAGCATTGGATTTCTTCCTGCCTTGTATCCATGTTTACATGTGGATTGTAAAAACAGTTCACAAGTAAATCCTAATTAATTACATTCTACTGTATTTTAATCTTATCTGATGTAGACTAGTTTACCAGCTCAGCAAGTGCCAGTTGACTCTGCACAGCATGGTGCCAATGTCTCATACACCCTACCTGCATGACAACTCTCTGGTTACACAGAATCATGGTTGATGAATGATGGTTAAGTATCAGCCCTGTTGAATAATCTAGAACGTAGTGACAGGCGATGCTGAGAGCTCACAACAGCAGCAGGTAACAGTGGTGGATAACTAAGTAAGTAACAATGTTAGGTGTATTGACGTATGGTGAATGGCGTCAGTGAGATATTCATCATCCACTAGAATGATTTGATAATGTAATAACACACACAACGCAGTAGGCCTGTCTAAGTACCTCATGCGGTAGTGCAGCTTGATGCAGGTCTCGTCAGTAACCTTGATGACGTGGTTGGGAGCGTACCACAGCTGTTGGTTCTCATCATACAGACCAAACAGATTACAGCACAGGGGGGAGATACCTGAGAGAGACAGAGAGACAGAGAAAGGGGATACATTACAACATTATTCATCCCTTCATTCATTTTGACACTGACTCGTCAGTACCACAAAGTTCATACAGGAGTCATCGTATAAATAGCATAACATACTAGGGCTGGGCGATATATCGAATTAATTTGAAATTATGTTTTAGCGCGATGTTCAATAATGCCTATATTGCAAGAATCAAGTTAAAAGAAAACAAATTATACAAGAGGGGAAAAAGTATGAGCGTTCTATGTATTTTTGGTCTGGTCTCCTAACCACCTACCGACAGAAACATTATTTTACTGTAATAGATGACAACTTAACCTTTCTAACTCCCAAAATGTAGAACAGAGCTTACCCTACTAAAACGAGAGCATCAATGAACATGATTGTGGAAAATGAAAGCTCCGTCTCTGTCAGGCTTTTCATTTACCAAGTACCGCTAGCAGCATTTTAGTCACATACTGTTATGTGCTAGCTGTCTAGTCTGGGTTTTATAAATGTACAATGAGCATAAAAATACACATTTATTTAAGGAATTGGCAACTCGTTCTCATTCTGAGAAATAAGCATCTTCTTATCCAGGTAGGCCACTGGTTTTCAATATGTAAACAAAGTGAACAGGCTGTTGTTCAAACTGTTGGAGACAGACAAGAGGGTGTGTTCATAACAGTTCAACTGTTCTACCTTTTTAGCAAGCAAATAGATCCAAGTTGGCTAGACTAAATAAAGATTAGCTGGCTACTCACTAGCATGTGGGCTTGTGCTTGATTGTTTATGAGACCGGTGTTAATTTTCTATAATGTCTGTTACAAGAAGTTTGTCATTGGGCTATTAGTGGATGTGCATGGTTCTAGCTAAATTTGTAACAAAAATGGCATTTTCATAAACAGACTTGAAAACTAGATCAGTGATTATTGCCAAAAAAAGCACATTACACTATTTTAATAAAATAATTACATTATTAGTAGGTCTTATGGTTGTGGAAGGCTTATATTTAGCCTATGTATTATTTTACAAATTTGAGGTATGATTTAGGCCATAAATCGCCCATCCCTATAACATACAGTACAGCAGGCCTACTCAATAGGTGGACCGCAGTCCGGATCCCGACCCAGAAGAGTCAATACAGTGCAAGGAACTAAAAATTGGGCTTTCAATTTACTTCTGCTGAGAGTTGTAATAGTAGAATGCACAAGGTGCAACATTTGATAGTACATGGGCAGTTTTCCTCTATTTCAATCACTGACAGACCTTAGAGAGTTATTTATAAACTGCCAGAAATGTCCAGTTGATCAACTAGCTGTAGGTAGTAATGCTAGTCTAATCTAAGATTTGTAGAATAGTAGTTGTCATGGCCAGATTATGTGCCCAGGGGACTCGACACCCAGGGAGCCCCCATTGATTTTGTTGAGTCACTCCGGTATCATATGAACAGACAAGACATGGCAAAATGTGTAGAATGGCAGAAAATTAGCTTTAAAACTGCAACATTTTRTCTCTGCGCCAACAATAGGGGTGTGAACAGTTTGGGGTCGCATAGGTTACGAGGTGCAGGTTTGTTACTACGCCGATAAATTATAATATCCATCCGGACCTTTGAGGGCAGGTTTCATTGGGTCAGAAATTCACTGGGCAGCCAAGGAGACAGGAAGGAAGGGAGTGGTGCACTGAACTGAACTGTGAGAAATGAGTTCCGCAAAACACACCGTGTTGGACAGAGAGAGGGAATCCCCCAACATACAGTGCCTTCGGAAAGTATTCAGACCCCTTGACTTTTTTCCACATTTTGTTACATTACAGCTTTATTCCAAAATTGATTAAATTGTTTTTTCCCCTCATCAATCTACACACAATAACCTACAATGACAAAGCAAAAACAGGTTTTTAGAATTTTTTGCAAATGTATTACAAATAAAAAACTGATATCACATTTACATAAGTATTCAGACCCTTTACTCAGTACTTTGTTGAAGCACCTTTGGCAGCGATTACAGCATCAAGTTTTCTTGGGTATGGCGCTACAAGCTTGGCACACCTGTATTTGGGGAGTTTCTCCCATTCTTATCTGCAGATCCTCTCAAGCTCTGTCAAGTTGGATGGGGAGCGTTGCTGCACTGATATTTTCAGGCCTCTCCAGAGATGTTTGATCAGGTTCAAGTCCGTCTTGGCTGTGTGCTTGGGGTTGTTGTCCTGTTGGAAGGTGAACCTTCACCCCAGTCTGAGGTCCTGAGCGCTTTGGAGCAGATTTTCATCAAGGATGTCTCTGTACTTTGCTTCATTCATCTTTCCCTCAATCCTGACTAGTCTCGAACTCCCTGCCACTGAAAAACATCCCCACAACATGATACTGCCACCCCAGTGCTTCACCGTAGGGATGGTGCCAGGTTTCCTCCAGATGTGACGCTTGGCATTCAGGCCAAAGAGTTCAATCTTGGTTTCATCAGACCAAAGAATCGTGTTTCTCATGGTTTGAGAGTCCTTTAGGTGCCTTTTGACAAACTCCAAGCAGGCTGCCTTTTACTGAGGAGTGGCTTCCAACTGGCCACTCTACCATAAAGGCCTGATTGGTGGAGTTCTGCAGAGATGGCTGTCCTTCTGGAAGGTTCTCCCATCTCCACAGAGGAATTCTAGCGCTCTGTCAGTGTGACCATCAGGTTCTTGGTCAATTCCCAGACCAAGGCCCTTCCCCCCGATTGCTTAGTTTGGTGGTTCCAAACATTTTCCATTTAAGAAATGGAGGCCACTGTGTTCTTGGGGACCTTCAATGCTGCAGAAATGTTTTGGTACCCTTCCCCAGATCTGTGTCTCGACACAATCCTATCTCGGAGCTCTACAGACAAGTTCTTCGACCTCATGGCTTGGTTTTTGGGGGAACTTATATAGACAGGTGTGTGCCTTTCCAAATCATGTCCAATAAATTGAATTTACCACAGGTGGACTCCAATCAAGTTGTAGAAACATCTCAGGGATGATCAATGGAAACAGGATGCACCTGAGCTCAATTTAGAGTCTCATAGCAAAGGCGCTGAATACTTATGTAAATAATGTATTTCAGTTTTTTATTTGTAATAAATTTGCAAAAATGTCTAAAAACCTGTTTTCACATTGGCATTATAGGGTATTGTGTGTAGATTGCTGAATACAATTCATGTTTAATCCATTTTAGAATAAGGCTAACACGTGGAAAAAGTCAAGGGGCCTGAATACTTTCCGAAGGTACTGTAAATCAAGCCTCGATAACTCAGATCAAAATATCTGGATGTTACTCCATCTTAAAGTATTGCACTAAGCATGACTGTCATGAGTCTACTGTAGAGTCTCTAGACTGTCATGACATGGCAAGTGTAAGCTATTAGTGATAGTAACGGCAGCAGTAGTAGTCCTAGAACATACAGTAGGAACTGTTACTACTACTACATAACCTATAGGCTAACACTTTAGCCTTTACAGATGAACCCTTCTGATTGTTGCAAACAATAAAGGGAACATAGTGAGAGACAGGAACATGCCAGGGCCAGGATACTTCCTCTTATCTAAGCTCTCCTGTTTTGTTGTGACTGAGTGTGTGTATCAAACTACCTACCACTGACCACACAGACAGAAAGGCCCTTCACAGACACACTTGCTATAAACAGATCATACATTTATGTTGGCAGCTGCTTCGCTTGTTTAGCCTCTAAGGTTAACTAGTGAATGTTTGCATATGGACTATGGTAGCTGTGGAGCTGAACTCCTCCTTGGTCTGAACTCCTCCTTGGTCTCCCCTCTCGCTCTGCAGTACTGGGAAAATATGTTTTGGCTTCACACAAAGACAAAATTCCAGAATCTGTCCCATTCTGGCCCGACCCCAACCAGTCGCCATCTTGTCTGGAGTGTCTGGCTGAAAGCAAGAGCTGGACGGACAGACCCACTCCTTTCTCTTCCCCTCTCTTTCTCTCTCCCTTTCTATCCATCCCTGGTCCCACTGGCAGATGTTCTGGACTTTTAGAGCAAGTATCAGAACAACGTTTTAAATATCGTCCAAAATGTGTCTGTCAAAAAGAAGGCTACCAAATAAGCATTTTTAGAATGATAAGAAAACAGATGCTGGATGTTAGTGGCCTTTCTCATGAGGGTTAGTAGCTGGGCTTTATCAATCAGTCCATATTGTGTGCCTTATATCTGTCAGTTACTGTAATAGCCTGTTAACATGGTTACTACTAGCATCAGAAGCATTTCTTATATTAGGATTTAGCGTTTCTTATCTTAAACATCGAGATTCAGCTGTAATAAAGAGCATCCACTGACAAACAGATTGTTGGCAATAAAACAAAGATCCACAAATAACACAGATAGGCCTACATCTTTGGAACATTTTCAGGTCACGTATCATATAGACTACAATCTACTGTATGACACAAATGAGCAGCACACAAAAAAGACAAAACATCTCCTATGAAGCCATTTCTTAGTTACTGTATTACTCCTTCTTGTCTCCTAGGTAACAGTTATCATGTGACAGGGCCTATTTACAGTGGCACAGTGGACTTCTGTTGACAGACAGGCTCAATCCCCAATTAGTTCAAAATGAGCAAATTTAAAGGTCATGAACAGTCAAAATCATGTTTTTCATGAAATTGGATGATATTCTAAGGAAACCAGATCACAGTTTAAAAAACTTGATTCTACATTGATATAGTTTGATCATAAAGTCACTGGTCCCCTCAAACACTTGGATTCATTATTAAAGGGAACAAGATGACATCACCTGAACTTTCATTTTAATACACTAATGGTAACATGATATTCTCTTACCTAATTTAAAAAGGTACCACCTCATAACCAACTCCGGAGAAGGCGTGTTTGCAGAGGGGTGTGGTATACAGTAGCTTAGATAGCTAATCTACTAGTGCAAAAAAATTAACTGTATGCTGTCAGCAAATATAATTAAAAGTTTACCCTATTCATATATGGCAAAGATACTCGTTTCCCCTTTCATCTGTGTCTGGTTTTAACAAGTTACTGTCTAGCTACAGTTGAAGTCAGAAGTTTACATACACCTTAGCCAAATACATTTAAACTCAGTTTTTCACAATTTCTGACATTTAATCCTAATAAAAATTCCCTGTCTTAGGTCAGTTAGGATCATCACTTTATTTTAAGAATGTAAAATGTCAGAATAATAGTAGAGAGAATGATTTATTTCAGCTTTTATTTCTTTCATCACATTCCCAGTGGGTCAGAAGTTTACATACACTCAATTTGTATTTGGTAGCATTGCCTTTAAATTGTTTAACTTGGATCAAACGTTTCGGGTAGCCTTCCACAAGCTTCCCACAATAAGTTGGGTGAATTTTGAACTTGTGAAGTAAGCTTTGTCCATTGTCCATTTGGAAGACCCATTTGCAACCAAGCTTTAACTTCCTGGCGGATGTCTTGAGATGTTGCTTCAATATATCCACATCATTTCCCTCATGATGCCATCTATTTTGTGAAGTGCACCAGTCCCTCCTGTAGAAAAGCACCCCCACTACATGACGCTGCCATCCCCGTGCTTCACGGTTGGGATGGTGCTCTTCGGCTTGCAAGCCTCCGTCTTTTTCCTCCAAACATAACGATGGTCATTATGGCCAAACAATTATATTTTTGTTTCATCAGACCAGAGGACATTTCTACAAAAAGTACAATCTTTGTCCCCATGTGCAGTTGCAAACCATAGTCTGGCTTTATTATGGCGGTTTTGGAGCAGTGGCTTCTTCTTTGCTGAGCGGCCTTTTAGGTTATGTCGATATAGAACTCATTTTACTGTGGATATAGATATTTTTGCACCTGTTTCCTCCAGCATCTTCACAAGGTCCATTGCTGTTGTTCTGGGATTGATTTGCACTTTTTGCACCAAAGTACGTTCATCTCTAGGAGACAGAACGCGTCTCCTTTCTGAGTGATATGACGGCTGCGTGGTCCCATTGTGTTTATACTTGCGTACTATTGTTTGTACAGATAAATGTAGTACTGTTGATGGAATTTATATGAATGACTAGAATAGTCCACCCTGAAGCCGTCTAAACATGAGTATGAAATTGATTAGAATTATGTATAACCATAGTCTGTACAATATGTCTATAAACCTTATTTGAATATAAGACAAACTGTCTGAGCAAGATTCAGTGTCTTCCCAGCGTCTCCCTATCTTGAGCGAGGATGGGGAGTAAGTCTCCCGGAATCCCCTAATCTTGTCGGCTGGGTAGCAGGACATTGTGTGCTAATGTTAGTGTGAATGTGTGTGCGTATGTTAGTGTGAATGGGTGTGCGGGAGAAGCCAGTATAAAATGAATTGTTTTGTACAATAGAGCAGCGCGCTCTCGTAAATACATGTTCTGACTATCGTAGCTGGGCCTCCGTCTGATTCATTTCAACCAGATTCCTACAAATTCTGGGTTTCAGGCTGAGTAGTTCATTGAATTGGGTTTATGAACATCGAGAACATAATTCTCGTGACAAGTGCCTTCAGGCGTTTGGAAACTGCTCCCAAGGATGAACCAGACTTGTGGAGGTCTACAATATATATTTCTGAGGTCTTGGCTGATTTCTTTTGAATTTCCCATGATGTCAAGCAAAGAGGCACTGAGTTTGAAGGTAGGCCTTGAAATACAGGTACACCTCCAATTGACTCAAATGGTGTCAATTAGCATCAAAAGCTTCTAAAGCCATGACATCATGTTCTGGAATTTTCCAAGCTGTTTAAAGGCACAGTCAACTTAGTGTATGTAAACTTCTGACCCACTGGAATTGTGAAACAGTGAATTATAAGTGAAATAATCTGTCTGTAAACAATTGTTGATGTCCTAACCGACAAACTATAGTTTGTTATTAACAAGAAATTTGTGGAGTGGTTGAAAAACGAGTTTTAATGACTCCAACCTAAGTGTATGTAAACTTCCGACTTCAACTCTTGGTCTTCAGCCAGCATGGAACAAAATGGGGGGTGGGACGGGTCAAAACTTCTACAGTAATGTGAATTCTACCATGATTCCGGATCATTCTGAATGAATCGTGAATAATGATGAGTGAGAAAGTTACATACGCACAAATATCATACCCCTAAGACATGCAAACCTCTCACCATTACAATAACAGGGAGGTTAGCATTTTTGGGGGGGGTATGATATTTGTGTGTCTAACTTTCTCACTCATCATTATTCACGATTCATTCAGGATTATCCGTAATCAAAGTAGCATCCACAGTAATGTAGAAGTGTTTAGAAACATTCTATTCTTACCTACAATAAAAATGACTCCAAAATGACACAATACATGATTTTACCATTCATTTCCATTGAGCACTAAATGATCTGAAACAACCAAAAATAAACAGAAAATGCATTCAACAAATGTTTTGAGTCACTTTGAGTCACAAGCTTGATGTAGTCATTGTCTGCTATGAATATGGGACAAAAACTTAACTTTTGACTACTTTAATACACATACAAGTGAATGTCTCAATACTTTTGGTCCCCTAAAATGGGGGGACTATGTACAAAAACTGTTGTAATTTCTAAACAGTTCACCTGATATGGATGACAATACCCTCAAATGAAAGCTGACCGTCTTCACCTTAACTTCATGGTCATAGCCTTTTTTTTCAAATCCAAACTTTTGGTATATAGAGCCAAAATAAATGCTTCACTGTCCCAATAATTAATTACGGAGGGCACTGTTGGTGCAATTTCAATATTGTTTGAGTTGCTTTTAGTATCACCGAATTAGCTTTAGAGGATTTTACTGCAACATTGCTCACTGCAACCAAGTTGCTTGACATAGGTGTTTCAAAGAGCTGTCAGTCAAGGCGAGCTCATGAACACAAGCTCCCCGCCCACTCAGCCTGTTGTTTCAAACTTCCTGGTAGTTAGCCATGAGAGAGAAAATACTTTTCAGAATGACTTTTCAGGACCTTTAAGATAGGATGTTCCTGAAAACTTCCCCCAATCAAATCGTAAAAACACAGACTAGGCTATTTAATGCTCTGGCATACGGGGAAGCACACACTCGGATTCCCGCAGGCAGGCAGGCACACACACACATATATATATACGGATGATCGCAGTTAGGCACGCACACACACACACTCAAACACACACACGGCAGGAGTTGAGACAATACTTACAGCATCTTTTGGCGGCCTCCACACACAGCTCCTCAGCGGTGAAGCTGTCTTTGAGGAACTCCAGCGGGTGAGTATCTGGTAGGTAGAAATGAATCTCCAGACCTCTCATGGTCACAGTGACGGGGCCCTCGGCCCTCCTCGACCTCCTCATCTTCCCACACAGTTGCCTGCCCAGCTCCATCACCCCCAGACTTGGCATCCAGACTCTGGAAGGAGAGGGAGAGGGATGGTGAGTTGGAGTGGGTAAGTGTGTCAGGAGTGGTTAATGTATTGATCCAGAGGTGAGCTCACTGTAGCAGCGATGCAGAGTCCTGCATACCCTGATGACTCATGTTCCAACATGGGCTGCCCCCAACACACACCTACTGAGGCGACGTCATTCACAACACACACACACCTACTTAGAGGATCTCACCAAAGCAAACACACACCTCTTGAAATGTCATTCACATACCTTCATAGATTAAATTAAAACACACACACACACTCCTCTACCAAGGTAACCCTATTAATAACACACACGCCCAGTGAATTGATGTCATCAAGAACAACCTCTAGCCATGTTATTTCTAAGAGCACAACACGCCCTGTGGTCCCGTGACGTGGCAAGCCAAGGACAAGAGAGTTGACCGAGGATACACTGTCCCCTTTACCCAACTCTCCTACTAGAGGAAGAGAGGATGAAGGGAAGAGAGGAGGGGATGAGAGGAAGAGATGGAGGAGAGATAGTTCTCCTCTGCATGCAGATCATCACATTAGTTCTCCCAGCAGCGTTTCCCCTTCCTCTAGAGCGGCGCAGGCAGCACCCCAGTGGCTAGGACACAGCTTGTTTCATAACAGCCCTTATCAGCCTATCGCCCGTGGCGGCGGAGCTCTGATCTACTGACTGATGACGGGTACAGCGGGGTCACAGTACACACACAGCGTTTACACAGGTGGCCCAATTTGGAACTTTTTTTCACTAATTGGTCTTTTGACCAATCAGATCAGCTCTGAAAAATATCTGATGTGAAAAGATCTGATGTGATTGATCAAAATACCAATTATTGGAGAGAAAGAAATCTGAATTGGGCTGACACACACACACACACACACACACACACACACACACACAAAATAGGCCAACATTAATCATACATCTCTCCACTGATAGGAATATAGCAGGACATAATAAGGATTACATTAAATATGTCTATGCGGAATATAACGCATCTCAACATCAACTTTTCAGAGGAGACTGCGTGAATCAGGCCTTCATGGTKAAATTGCTGCAAAGAAACCACTACTAAAGGACACCAATAAGAAGAGACTTGCTTGGGCCAAGAAACACCAGCAATGGACATTAGACCGGTGGAAATCTGTCCTTTGGTCTGATAAGTCTAAATTTTAGATTTTGGTTCAAACCGCCGTGTCTTTGTGAGACGCAGAGTAGCTGAACGGATGATCTCCGCATGTATGGCTCCCACCATGAAGCATGGAGGAGGAGGTTTTATGGTGTGGGGGTGCTTTGCTGGTGACACTGTCTGTGATTTATTTAGAATTCAAGGCACACTTAACCAGCATGGCTACCACAGCATTCTGCAGCGATACGCCATCCCATCTGGTTTGCGCTTAGGGGACTAGTGTTTGTTTTTCAACAGGACAATGACCCAACACACCTCCAGGCTGTGTAAGGGCTATTTGACCAGAAGGAGAGTGACGGAGTGCTGCATCAGATGACCTGGCCTCCACAATCACCCGACCTCAACCCAATTGAGATGGTTTGGGATGAGTTGGACCGCAGAGTGAAGGAAAAGCAGCCAACATATGTGGTAACTCCTCAAGACTGTTGGAAAAGCATTCCAGGTGAAGCTGGTTGAGAGAATGCCAAGATTGTGCAAAGCTGTCATCAAGGCAAAGGGTGGCTACTTTTAAGAATCTCAAATCTATTTTAATTTCTTTAATACTTTTTGGTTACTACATGATTCCATTTGTGTTATTTCATAGTTTTGATGTCTTCACTATTATTCTACAATGTAGAAAACAGTAAAAATAAAGAAAAAACCCCTGAATGAGTAGGTGTGTCAACTTTTGACCTGTACTGTATATAAAAGTACTATGTATGCTAAATGTATAAATAAAATATATGTAAAGTGTTATATGTAAAGTGTATGTATACATAGCAACAAAGCTGTAATAACAAACAAACATATTTGTGTGCACCGAAGAGGGTTATAAAAACTTTTTTTTTATTTTCTAGAAACTATAAATAACAAAAAAAAGAGACTAGGCAACATGCAACAATTTTTTAATTTTACGGAGTTACAGTTGGAAATCAATCAATTGAAATACATTCATTAGGCCCTAATCTATGGATTTCACATGACTGGGAATACAGATATGCATCCGTTGGTCACAGATACCTAAAGAAAAATAAGATAGGTGCGTGGATCAGAAAACCAGTCAGTATCTTGTGTAACCACCATTTGCCTCATTCAGCGCGACAAATCTCCTTCGCATAGAGTTGATCAGGCTGTTGATTGTGGCCTGTGGAATGTTATCCCACTCCTCTTCAATGGCTGTGCGAAGTGTGGGACATTGGCGGGAACTGAATACGCTGTCGTATGTCGATCCAGAGCATCCCAAATGTGCTCAATGGGTGACATGTCTGGTGAGTATGAAGGCCATGGAAGAACTGAGACATTTTCAGCTTCCAGGTATTGTGTACAGATCCGGGTCGATCAGGGACACTGGCTGCAGAGACGGGGTCGATCAGGGACTGCTGAGAGCGGGGTCGATCAGGGACACTGGCTGAGGAGCGGGGTCGATCAGGGGACACTGCTGAGGACAGGTCGATCGGGACACTGGCTGAGGAGCGGGGTCGATCAGGGGACACTGGCTGAGGAGCGGGGTCGATCAGGGGACACTGGCTGAGGAGGCGGGGTCGATCAGGGGACACTGGCTGAGGAGCGGGGTCGATCAGGGGACACTGGCTGAGGAGCGGGGTCGATCAGGGGACACTGGCTGAGGAGCGGGGGTCGATCAGGGGACACTGGCTGAGGAGCGGGTCGATCAGGGACACTGGCTGAGGAGCGGGGTCGATCAGGGACACTGGCTGAGGAGCGGTGTCGATCAGGGGACACTGGCTGAGGAGCGGGTCGATCAGGGGACACTGGCTGAGGAGCGGGGTCGATCAGGGGACACTGGCTGAGGAGCGGGGTCGATCAGGACACTGGCTGAGGAGCGGGGCGATCAGGGGACACTGGCTGAGGAGCGGGGTCGATCAGGGGACACTGGCTGAGGAGCGGGTCGACAGGGGACACTGGCTGAGGAGCGGGGTCGATCAGGGACACTGGCTGAGGAGCGGGGTCGATCAGGACGCGCTGGCTGAGGGAGCGGTCGATCAGGACGCGCTGGCTGAGGGAGCGGGGTCGATCAGGACGCGCTGGCTGAGGACGGGGTCGATCAGACGCGCTGGCTGAGGGCGGGTCGATCAGGACGCGGCTGGCTGAGGAGCGGGGTCGATCAGGGGCACTGGCTGAGGAGCGGGGTCGATCAGGGACACTGGCTGAGGAGCGGGTCGATCAGGGGACACTGGCTGAGGAGCGGGGTCGATCAGGGACACTGCTGAGGAGCGGGGTCGATCAGGGGACACTGGCTGAGGGAGCGGGTCGATCAGGGCACTGGCTGAGGCGGGGTCGATCAGGGGACACTGGCTGAGGAGCGGGGTCGATCAGGGACACTGGTCTGAGGAGCGGGCGATCAGGACGCGCTGGCTGAGGAGCGGGGTCGATCATGGGAACACTGGCTGAGGAGCGGGGTCGATCAGGACGCGCTGGCTGAGGAGCGGGGTCGATCAGGATCTGTTGTTGAAATTACTAGTTCTGGGTGTAGTTACCCTTTAATCCCAGCGTCCACCTAGGAAGAGGCTATTGTTTAGTGGTGTTTTTATAGTGGCTACACAAAGTGGCAGCCTCGCGGACCACACATACAGACAGGGAATTCTCCTTGCCTCTTCAGAAAGTTGCAGGAAATACGAATTACTGATGCATTCTGTTCATGTCTTATGATAAAACTTGGGCAAATTACATTTAGTTAATTTCGTACTAAATTCAATAGACTATTGAATATTGTTAAATTGTGTTTTATTTACTGGATTCCGTGATTTCGTCCACGTTCTCCGCATCAAGGATTTTATAGGGCCCTATAAAACATTTTGACTGCACTGGGCGTATCAATACACCCAGCTACTACAAAGATACAGGTGTCCTTCCTAACTTAGTTGCCAGAAAGGAAGGACACCGCTCAGGGATTTCACCATGAGGCCAATGGTGACTTTAAAACAGTTGCAGAGTTTAATGGCTGTGATAGGAGAAAACTGAGGATGAATTACTCCACAATACTGGCCTAATCGACAGTGTGAGTGAAAAGAAGGAAGTCTCTATAGAATAAAAATATTCAAAAACATGCATCCTGTTTGCCATAAGACACTAAAGTAAAACTGCAAAAGAAATGTGGCAAAGCAATTAACTTTTTGTTGTGAATACAAAGTGTTATGCTTGGGTCAAATCCAACACAACCCATCACGGAGTACCACTCTCCATTTTTCAAGCATAGTGGTGGCTGCATCATGTTATGGGTATGCTTGTAATCGTTAAGGACTGGTGAGTTTTTCAGGATAAAAATTTCAACYGAATTGAGTTAAGCACAGGCAAAATCGTAGAGGAAAACCTGGTTCAGTCTGCTTGCCACCAGACACTGGGAAATGAATTCACCTTTCAGCAGGACAATAACACAAGTCCAAATCTACACTGAATTTGCTTACCAAGAAGACAGTTAATGGTCCTGAGTGGCCGAGTTACAGTTTTGACTTAAATCTGCTTGAAAATCTATGGCAAGACTTGAAAATGACTGTCTAACAATGATGAACAACCAATTTATAGTGCTGGGCGACTAACCGAAATGTCAGTTGACCGACATCGGTTGAATTATTTGAATTCCATTTTGTTCCGTTTTTTTCTGTGAGCTCAATGCACACATTGCACAGTTCTCTATGGATAAATCAAATACAGCCTGAACTGTCTGATGTAATAGGGAGCTGTCGTTTCCAACTATTCTACATAGTTTAGCTCATAAAACATGACCTACAATGTTATTTGTATGTTCACAGATTAAATTTCATGTTTCTCCATGGCTTTTCTTATGATCCTAACAAATTATGCATGGATTTTCTTACGAGCCTAACGATGTGTAAGTTCGATGTGTAAGTTCAATTTTTTGGCAGCTATCTGGCTCCATAAACCCTTGCCTCCGTTCTCTTATATCGAGGCAGGGGGGTTTTAATGACTGGTCGCAGCAACAACATTGAGTCAAAATTTGTTGATTCTTGTAAATATGTTATTTCTGAAAACTCTTAGCTACATGTACCTATGTTTGTACTGTACAAATACGGTCCTTCCGCGGGGTGTTAATTCATCATTTTAATAAACTTTTAGTGAATACAATCACAGACTTTTCCCTCGCTGCTCATACTACGTAAACTGAACTCCAATTGGGTCCGTGCTTTTCGGGTTCCTTGGGATGTCCCTTGCTGTGTTCAAGCGTTAGTCGGAACAAGGAAACTCAGAAAAGTCCGACTTTCTAACTGGTTGTAGTTATACACCTGCAGTTATACATTGAAGTTGACATTTTAAATGGTTACGGTAGAGATTAAAGCTGCAACATGTAACTTTTGAGCGAACCGTTATAGATCTGCCATTCTCATTTAAAGCAAGTCCAATAAGCGGTAGAACTGTTCTATGTGCGCCATTTCTATGCTTTCCGTTCTTCCGTTTTTGCGTCTTTTACTTTCACGTTTGTACACCAGCTTCAAATACCTGAAAATATAATATTTTGGGTTATGAAAWTTTTATTTTTATTTTACAGCGGCTTAGATGGTTCGATTCTCTACACTGATTGTTTTGTCACAAACTTTAATTTGGCGAGCTATTCAAATTGGTGGAAATGGTGGAGCAATGTCTGCATATTGCACATTTAATATTAGGGTTAGGTACGTATTAAGGTTAGGGCTATGGTTTAGAGTAGGGACCTCCCAAGGATGCCGGATAGCACAGACTCAATTGAATCTCAGTTTACGTTGTACGAGTAACGAGATAAAAGTCCGTGGTTGTATTCGCTAAAAGTTTTTATTGGAAGTATGAATTTCAGTACCCCTCGGAAGGACCGCAGTTGTACAGGACAAACATAGGTACAGTTAAGAGTTTTCAGAATTAACATTTTTACAAGAATCGACCGATGGTGACTCAATATTGTTGCTTGTAAATCCCGCGACCAGTCATCAAAACTCAACTCCGCCTCGATACAAGAGAACGGAGTTGAGGGTTCCTCAACTATGAGATCCCGTGCATTTGTAACAGCCCGCAATAAGCAGGTGTGAATCTAATAACGATTCTAGTTCAAATAATATCAGCGGCTTGATGGCTGGTATTTTACTCAATATCAATTTAAAACAGATTGTATGTGGTTTTTACTCACCTAGCCGTTAGCAAGCTAGCCAGATGGCAAGTTTACTTCCGTATCGTTCTGTTTGTAGATCCCGAATATAATTATCCGTTGTGAAACTATAAAGACTGAGTTGATCTTGACAAGAAAATATCCTTAGTCATGTCAATATTCCAAACGAATTTGTTTTTGCCCGACGAGTTTCTTTCCCTTCTGGTCAAAAGCACATACATAATCTTTCTAGCTAACCCTTCCTGTCAAGTAACGTCCCTATTCCCGAAAATAGTGCATCATGCTCAGCTTTACGCATTCTGATTGGTGCATTGCTCCTTCAGTCAAGTGATCCTTTAGCCCACAGACACTGTCATATATGTTGTTAACCCTAGACTGGAGGGAGCAGTAAACTGAAGGAAATCACATCCATTGTTGTGTGTGTGTGTGTGTGTGTGTGTGTGTGTGTGTGTGTGTGTGTGTGTGTGTGTGTGTGTGTGTGTGTGTGTGTGTGTGTGTGTGTGTGTGTGTGTGTGTGTGTGTGTGTGGAGATAATAAAACTATTCCTCATCTTTCATGGGTCTTAAAATCCACACAAAACGGTGTGAGGTTATTATAAATGTCACAATTTCTGTTGACATGTAGGCTTTTGGGAGTTCTTTGCATAGTAATGTTCTATGTATATTACTCATGTAATACACCATGCACAGTACCCTACCCTGAACCTTACCACCCGGTACTCTGCCCTGCACCTCAGAGACTGCTGCCCCATGTACATAGTCATTGAACACTGGTCACTTTAATAATGTTTACTGTTTTATCCACTTGATATGTATATACTGTATTCTAGTCATGGCTCACCTTATATAGCTACTGCTGTACATAACTGTTCTATTCATATACTGTCCATACTGTCTACACACACCATTTACATACATACATTTAAGCAATAAGGTGGTATAGGGCCAATATACCACGGCTAAGGGCTATTCTTTGGCACTACGCAATGCAGAGTTCATTGATACATCCCTTAGCCGTGGTATATTGGCCATATACAACAAACCCCTGAGGTGCCTTGATGCTATTATAAACTGGTTACCAACGTAATTAGAGCAGTAAAAATAAATGTTTTGTCATACAGTCTAATATTTATTTTATTTAACTAGGCAAGTCAGTTAAGAACAAATTCTTAATTACAATGACAGCCTAGGAACAGTGGGTTAACTGCCTTGTTCAGGAGCAGAAGGACCAATTTTTACCTTGTCAGCTCAGGGATTCAATCTAGCAACCTTTCGGTTACTGGCCCAACGCTCTAACCACTAGGCTACCTGCCGCCCTGATATACCACGGCTGTCAGCCAATCAGCATTCAGGGCTCGAACCATCCAGTATTTATATTCCGGACTCTGACATTGCTCCTTCTAATGTGTCTTAATTTAACTGTTGGATTATGTGTGTATTGTTTTTGTATTCCTAGCTAATGCTGCATTGTTGGACCTGCAAAATTGTGTACGTGACCAATAAACTTTGATTTGATTTGATGCATACATTAGTCTAATGTGGATTCGATACCCCAAAAATATATATACAGTAGATATATCTTGCCTCTTTAACAGGCACTCAGTGTCTGGTATAGCTCAATACAAATGCACCGAGACTCTAAAAGCATTTCATTATATAATTTGCAACACATGGAATGGTTAACAAAATCAATTCCTTCTAACTGTTACAGTAATATCACTTATATCTGCATGTCAAAAATCCATCAGTTGTGGGTTACAGGAAACATTGATTGTCCTTGGTGAGGAAAACTCCAGTCACAATTGTGTTTGTTTCTGACCATCTTCATAAATGATTTACATCTTTAATAAATAACCCTTTCTCTGTTAAAAAGATGGGAAAGGGCTTTTTCTGTTGCAATTGAGATGTAATAGGGAATTATGCTCCTCCATTTCTTTCCCATCTGATCATATTTCAAAATATGATCATCAACATTTCTTATTTACAGTATTGTCACGTAGTCCAAAAAGGAGGCCAACTGTCAAATGGAAACTGACATCCTCGTAGTGAGGTGGGAGGAAATAGAGAGCCAGGTCTTTTAAGATGGTCCAGTCTGTCTGTAGGGGAGGGACTTCCCGTCCCATATCTGATGTGTTACAAATGTGTTCGTTTTCCAGGAACCGTGGGCAGAAATTTCCCAATAATGTTGTAGTCACTGACACAATAAGAAAGTGCAAGGTGTAGGCCATTTTTTTTTACATTCTATATGATTAATAGAACCATTCATATGTAACAGTCCCAAAAGTGTCAATCACAGAAGTGCTTATAAAGTAGTCATTATGAGACTGTGGTGCTGTAAGTGTGAATGATGATTTGTTATAGCTTCAGCTGGAACTTCCAGGTTCACAGATATCCTCGGGGTCTCCAGTAAACTGAAAGGCAAGGGAATGCCATTACAGTGTAGTGAACGAAAAGCAAAAACCACAGGTCACCGTTAGCAAACCACTACTTTCTCACAGCTATAGGAGAAAATAAAACATTTATTTTCAAAATAGGGATGTGAAACAGAAGTCGACTTTTAACTACAGTTCTTTGTTTACCAAATTTATCTGTCAGTGGTTTTATTATTTACCAGAATCGATGTCCCACTGATTGCCATATCTCCAAAGTTAAATTGTGTGATTAGGGTGATTCAGGAACCTTTWTTTAATCCTCAAAACCATTTAAAACTTTGATCTGTCCAGTTAAACTGAACCGTGTGGATTGATATCTGTTGTGGTGAGTGAGTGGAAAAACATGTATGGGCAGAGAAAGGAGAGCGAGCGGGATAGAGAGGAGGGTGGGGGCAGAGACAGAGAAAGGGAGGGGGTAGAGAGAGGGGATAAGGAGGGAGGGGCCAGAGAGAGGGTGGAGGCAGAGGGAGGGAGAGTGAAAGATGTGATGTGACCTTTTGTTTGTCTGTGAGGGGATTTCCGCATTGACTTCCTGTATTGCTAACATTCTAAGGACATGTGTCAAACAGGAGTCTTATGTAAATACCTTTACTTATATGTTGTTATTTCTATTATACAATCATACCAAAAATGTATTATTAACTTTTACAAATATGTTTGTATTATTTATTATATACAAATCTAATCAAAGTTATTAATCAATTTGAAAATGTGATGTTTTTATTTGAGATATTTTATAGTTTTAATTATCAATAATTCCCCACAAAACATCACAGGCTATAATGTCTTTAATAATTGCATTTTATTTCTGGAAATTTAACAAAATTACTGTAGTCGCCTCACACTTGAGTATTAGAAATAACATGACTACATATTATTTTCAGTTACTTTCTGATTTATTTGCATTTAATGAAAAACATTAATGAATCAAATGCTATAAAAGAAGAATTTGTTCACTTTCAACTTATGACATAATACATCATACATCAATTTTAGTCAAATAAAATTAAAATATATTAGGCTATAATCATACATTTTCTAATTATCCAAATATTTGTATGTGGTTTTGAAAAATGTAAGTCGGAGACACAACATTGTAATATCCCATATGTAATTATTTCAGAGACACAAAAGTTCCCTCCTTTTTCCTTCACTGCAGCACCAGTTCCCTCCCTCCATCCTTCCATCCATCATCACATAGTCAGTGGGTCAGGTGTGTCAAGATGGCAGCCATCCTTCAGTTATCACAGTACTGTACCTTTAAAATGGACAGCATCAGCACAGTGATAACTGAACCAGGGCAGCCTGGATGTCAGATTTAGCAGACAGGAGACATGAGCCAAGAGCCAGGGGCCCAGTCAGTCTGAGTTCCAGCACAGTGACGGTACAACATCAGCAGTGGTGGAGGCAGTGCAACCCAACGCCCTGCCAAGGTATCAGGATGCCATCCGTCTTCATAATACCAGGCCAGGGTCAAAGACACACACAGGACTGGGAGTRCAGAGCAACAATAATACCCCACAGTCAGTCACACTGTTTTATTGCAGATGAAACCATGCTATAAATAGGGGGGACAGGAGAATGAGAAGACGCTGTATACTATAGGGTTGGCAGGTGGGGGTGCCTTTGGAGATTATGAAAATATGCTAAAACCATAAATCATGTTTGTACTCATGTTTTCCACAGTCTCGAATTACATGAATGAGAACACATTCGCATGCAGAAGTAATGTAAACAGGCTTCTCTATACTATAGGTTACACAGGGAACTGCATTTAACAAAACCTGCAAATCTTGGTAATTATTCACAAGAGATAATTATGCATGTGCTATGAATTCCATACAGTGATTACATAATTCCAGAAAGGTATTTTACTACCATGAGTACGATGTCTTTCTCARCTCATATGAATGTAATCCCAATATCATACATGTGTAACAGCTGTAGTGTATCATCTTTTTCCTAAACTTTTTTGAAAATGTATTTTTACAGGAATAACAACTTGTTAATTGGTCGACGCCAGCACTGTTTACCCAGTACAATGTTTGAATTGCATAATTTATACCACAGAGCTGACGTAAGACTTGTTATGATTCTTGGGGCTCCGCCCTCAGCGCGCGAAGCCTCTCCAGCAGTCCAGTCGCGTAGTCTGATCGCAGAGACTCCTCCCTAGCTCTGTCCGCCCTCCGCTTCATGTAAACAACTCGATTAGCTGGTTCTGTTTGATATCACAGGATTGCACGAGCATTTGCCAACAATTATTTAAAAAATAAACAGCTGCACAATGTTGAGAGAACAGTTGATTCGAGCAAAACACATAACYTTGGTAGCGTAATTCAGTTGTAAAATGTAAATAGCCTAGCTACAAAACTTACCATAGATAGACTGTACTTCTTATAATAGCCATATCAGACCCTCCAATAATCGTGAAGAGCCCACCATCATATTAAATAAACGTACTTTCTTTCAAAACATTTAATCACTATTATAAGAAAATCGAATGCAATCAACACATTTKAATTGCTTGTTGCTGTTTCTATAGTCTAAATAAAACAAGAGTAAGGTTATTTAAAAACCTTTGTAAATAGGCCGTCTATCATTTGACAAATTTGAAAATACATAAATTGCCATAATAACTTTAATATTCAATAAGAAGACCATGTCAAACAGCAATGCTATCTTTTCTATTGAGTCGTATTAATGTGCAGCAAACGCTAACGCCCAGCCTACACACACCCCTTTCTAATTAAAAACAAGTATTATGTAGTCCACATTAACATCAGCAATTATCTTTTTATATTTACTTGCAGTACAATATCTGACATATTAGACTTACTTACTTGCATTTTGCCCGTTTCATTCCCGTGTTTCATTTTTTTTTATGACGCAGCAAGACCCACATAGAACAACGTGATTGTCGCCATTTTTTGTTGTTATTGAAATCTCTCAACCATGTGACAAAAAAAACAGCTAGTGAGTAAATGTATAATCTTCCAATTTATTTCCGTCTGATGGATTAGGCAGGTTCCATTGACTGAAGACAACAATAGGCTGTGCATGCGCAGCATTTGACAGCTTTAGGACACTGACGCCGCCGTCTGGTTCGCAACAAGTAGGCTACATTCCTTGGTCTGCAAATGTTGCGCGGAATGACAGCGTCTCTGCGCGTAATGGTATGTAGCCTGGGTGCCAGTCTGTTTCTGTTATCTTGCCATCTCCTTATGGAATTGTCATGTTTGGCTTGACAATGACAATGGAGTAGGAGAAAGCACAAACAGATCTAGGATTAGGCTAGTAATGTGTGATGGCCAATGTTTCAGAGGGACACCCGAAATGCGAGAATTACCGTTGCGCGCGAGCTATATTGACTGTTGCTGTCAACAATTGTGTCAATTTTGGGATTCACAGTGTTTTGTCAATAGGTGTCTTACGCATGAGTGTAAACATTAATTCGGATTTATACCATTCATTACGCAGTCATTATCAAGATCCCACCCCCTCTCTACTCTCCCCTCTGGAGACGTGCCAATAAATATTACTCCCAAATAGTTCTGAATAGCTTTAATTGCATTCTAATAGAACATCAATGCACGAAGTTGGACTTTCATACAGTGAAGTAAACTTTCTGGCAACGCATTGATCCTTTAACCTAATAGTGTGTAATAGTGTATTGACCTAGTAGAGGTGGGTCACACAAACTAGGCCTATGCATGATTGATGACCTTACCTTAGATCTATAGACTTGTGATAGCTGCATAAACTGATGCCTGTAGGCGTTAGCTCAGTGAGCTAAAGGGATCTGCAGTCGTGCAGACGATCCAGGTTCTATTATTCTAATCCGTTATATTCTATACTCTTCTAGTCCTCATGTCTCAGCCATAGATTTACATATGGTTGCTACAATGAATTCATCATGTCTCCCGCACAATAGAAAACTACAGGTACCAGATTCCTAAGCACCAAGAGTTCCTGCGCACATTTKTTCTGGATGATGTGTCGGGGCGGTGCTGAGAAATAGGGCGTTGTGTCAGCTCCTCCATCCATTCGCAGAGAGAATCCCTTTCTTAAAGACGCAGGCAACATACTGTCCTTTGAAAACAGGAAAAAAAATCTGACTTGGTCTGCGTGAACTACGTGCTTTATAACGCATACTTTTGCAGGACACACGCAGAAATCGGAGGTGAGGAGTGATTGTGGGCATCCGCGAGGTATCTCATTATGCGTGACTGTTGCCCTGTTGTTTTTCTCCATAGTTTAAATCCGACATCTGTACGAAAATAAATCTACGAAGTTCGATTTCTCTCGCTGGTTGGATGAATGAGGCTCTTTATCAACCTTGCTTCGTTTCGTTTTTCGTTTTTCTTTAGCCTTTATTAATCGTAAGTAACCAATATGGAAAGAAATTGTTTGATTCTGCAATACTATTATACACTTCAATAACTATGATAAATTAAACTATTATAACTATAATAAATTATAATGCACTTTAATAACTATGTTCCTGTTAACTCAAAGGAACAGAAAGTCTCTGTGCACAGACTTTGATGATAAGTTGCACAGCGCACACCATGGGCAACATTGAAAGATGCTTATCAATGTTTCAATGAATGCAAAAAGTATGTTATGGTTTTCTTTTGTCTCCTCCAGATACAGATACAGTCCGTGGTGTCTCAGGCTATAGTGGATGATGGCCAAACTGTTCCGAGCTGTGATCATGGGTCCACCAGGTTCTGGGAAGGGGACCATATCTGAAAGAATTGCGCAGAGCTTTGGCCTCAAACATCTGTCCAGTGGCGACTTTCTTCGGGAGAATATAGCTGCAAATACAGGTTGGCCTATTCTTGATAAGTTACTCACCATCTATTTATCATTTACAATTTAACAATCTATGTTTACTTTATTATTTTTTCCATATTTTCTTATTTATATATATACACACACACACACACACACACACACACACACACACACACACACACACACACACACATTTAATTTGCCACACCTAAACCTTCACTCCCAGCAGCCTAAGCCTGTTGTCGGAGCTTTCACTTCTGTAAATTCCAATAATATTGTAACACCAGCAGAGGCCCAAGTTCAGGCGAAGTGAAGAGTTGCTTCCATGTTGGCACCATGCCAGACTGTATCCAATAACAGTGGAGCATTTCTCAAATCAGGAAACTCCTATCATCCAAGCCACAAAAACAATAGTTCAAGTTAGAAGCGATGGCAAACCTACTAAATTGTCCACATTAAAATACACATATTAAGTGGTTTAAAAAAACAGCTATAAAGAGTTTACTTTGTTTAAGGCTGTGGCAGGTAAAAACTTGTTATAGTGTGTTTAAGATGTTGAAAAGCTGTAATAACGTTTATCCCTGAATTACCTTGCTGTTATAACAATGCTGCATCAGAATATTGAGTGATGTTTGTAACTTCTCTGATTTGACTTTTCTGAGTCCATTAAATGAAGCCTATTTTAATCAGAATGTGTGCCCAGCTCTTTAGCCCGCAAATGAAATGTGATGCATTCAGGGCAAACCCAAAACACATGTGTATACTTGTAATTACAGTTGTCAGTGCTGCTTTAAGGCCATGCCTTACTAAACTAAACCCAGTTTCCAGACTTACTATACTGGAGTTATTTACAGTACATAGGCCTACAGTAGCACTTGTATAAACACATCATACTCTATATTGAACCATAGAAAAACCATAGAGATCTTCCGTTTAATTCTGTGGACACAACAATAGTATGCTTTGGCTTTATGTACTTCTATTGTTGCCACTGTAACAACATTGTCGTGATCCAGATTGGTCAGTAGGTCATTCAATGACATGAATCAATTATTGATGACTGTAGTTTAGAGACTGTAGTTTTGTCTGGAGATCTGTCTTAGATGCAAGTTACGTGACTGACTGCTGTGACTAAAGCAGGGAAAAAAGCGGGAAAAGAAAGCAAGGTGAATGGGTAATCGCTTAGGTGTTGTGTAACTGTCCAGTGAAAATGTCATTTTTAAAAGGTAATATTCTGTTAACTCATACCCAAATAATGTTGTTGAGTRGTCCTATACTCATATTTGTGGCCAAAGCATAAATTGGAGGAAAAYACACTTAAAAAACACAACCTTGTATCTCAAACAGACTGTTTAAAAAATGCTTGCTATTTCCTCAAAGTATGATATCATACTCCTGAAGAGGATGAGCTTAATGTAACAGGTTAGGAGAATTAGTTCAAGGTTAGGAAAAGGGTTAAGGTTAGGTTAGCGAAAATGCTCTCCTAACCTGCTACGAAAAGTCACTTCTAATTATAGATGTATTGAAATGGTGTGGTTTTAGGGAGTCCCCTGGCCAATCAGCGGTCTACTCGCATTAATATTTTTAATGACCGGTATACGCCCACACCATTCTGTTGTTGGGGAATGCCCATATCATTCCAAAACAGAAAAGTTGCTTTTTAACATAATTAATTAAAAATCTTTGGAGGAAAAATATTTCACTCATATTGTAAGTAATTATAGGTCATATTTCAAAGAAATCTGGAAACACTGGACAATTACTTTAAAGCTATAAATGGTATTCCTAGATGGGTTTGCTCTGCCCCCCTGCCTCTAGCCTAAAGTCCAGCTCTCTTATTAGAAATCTTTCAAAACATATTAATGCGTTTTACTTATCAGGTATGGATGCCATAATCATCATCTTATTTTCTTCTTCATCCTCTCTCCCCTCCCTCCCTCTCTCCACAGAGGCCGGTGTTCTAGCTAAGACCTACATAGAGAGGGGTCTGATGGTGCCGGACCATGTGATGACACGGCCTTACTGCCCAGGCTGGAGGAGATGACCCGCCACAGCTGGCTGATGGATGGTAAGACCACACACACACACACAACACACACACACACACACACACACAACACACACACACACAACACACACACCACACACACAACACACAACAACACACACACACACACAACACACACATACACACCACACACACACACACACAACACCACACTGATTGAGTTTACTGTTAAATATGACCTCGTCCAGATAGTGTAAGATATCATGTCAAACATTGACTGAATAGGTTTGTGTCTGACCCAGAAACCGGCTGAAAGCAGGCCAAGGTCTGTAAACATTAGTGCAATTTTACACCCTAATCTAGTCTAACAAGGCCCAGCAGAACCAGTTTCCAGGAAGGAGGAGTTTGTGTTGGATAAATACAGTATTTGCAATATGTCTACCAATTTCATATCAGTGTCGGGTAAGGAGACATACGGATCTTGTGATTGGATGTTTTATGATGTCCCACAAAATATATTCATATTTTCCTCAACGTTGTTGTGCAGAAGCAGTGTGAGAT
Source organism: Salvelinus sp. IW2-2015 (assembly GCF_002910315.2). Lineage (NCBI taxonomy): Eukaryota > Metazoa > Chordata > Actinopteri > Salmoniformes > Salmonidae > Salvelinus > Salvelinus sp. IW2-2015. The sequence continues at coordinate 35,424,389 of NC_036856.1, read as the reverse complement.
TCACACACACACACACACACACACACACACACACACACACACACACACACACACCAAACAACACACACACACACCCCACACACACACACACACACACACACACACACACACACACACACACACACACACACACACACACACACACACACACACACACATACTTGTAAACATGACTTGATGGGGACACATGTCAGACACACACATACAAACCCGCACCCTCCCCACAGTCGCCCTCATCCCTCTCTTCTCTCCCTCAGGGTTTCCCTGTACCCTAGCCCAGGCCAAGGCTCTGAACAGTACCTGTGATCTGGATCTGGTCATCAGCCTCAACATCCCTTATGAGACCCTGAAGGACCGACTGAGTGACCGCTGGATCCACCCAGCCAGCGGCAGGGTCTACAACATGGGCTTCAACCCTCCACACGTACAGGTCCGGAAGTACTGTAGTGATTCTCTCCTTTTAATCACCAGTTTGTCACCCTTTTCTCACCTTTATACGTGTTTAGACTTCTGGTTAGTCTGTCTGTTCCTCCCAGAACCCAGCACTAAGCAATGGTTTCTACAGAAGGCTGTGAAAATATGGTACCAGATTCTCTTGTATTTGTTTATGATCAGTACAATCTTTGAATAATTTGAATGTGAGGGGTTCAAGATAACTCTCTGTGTACAGTTTTCATGAGTTTACGCCATTGCTGTAAGAATCTCTCTGTGTTGTGTCGTCCCTCCAGGGCAGGGATGACCTCAGCGGAGAGCCTCTGATCCAGCATGATAATGACCAACCAGAGGCTCTAGTGGCCAGACTGAGGCACTACAAGGACGTGGCCAAGCCAGTCATAGACCTGTACAAGTACGTCCACTCTTCACATCACTGACACATCTTTAAAAGCACTGTGTAAATAGCTTTCCCTGTAAAGTCTAGTCTAATCTTGTGTAGTCAGTTCATCATTAATGTCCATGGTCAGAAATAGTGTACCCACCTTCGTACTCTCACCATTGCTCATTTAAGGTTTTTGGCCATACTTTATGTTCTTACATGGACATTTCAGATAAAGTACATAACTGATCAGTTACATAGTAATTACAATTTAGTTTCAATATTATTATAATGTTATTACAATATAATGTGTTTAAGCTACATGGTATCAATGCAACTATGCATCTAAAAAGTGACCTTATTTTCCTCCCCAGGTCAAAGGGCATCCTGCACATGTTCTCTGGCACAGAGACCGACAGGATCTGGCCTTACATCAACTCTCTTCTCAGCACTAAGATCCCTAGCAGACCTGAGACAGACACACAGCACATCCCACTGCCCTGAGCAGAGCAGAGGTGACACAGTAGAAGTGCAGGCCGTGCACAGGAGCTGTTAGGAGCCCCTTTAGCTTGGCAGTTGCTACCAAAACATGTCTGCAAATACAATCTTATGCACTACATACAGTTGAAGTCGGAAGTTTACATACACTTAGGTTGGAGTCATTAAAACTAGTTTTTCAACCACTCCACAAATTTCTTGTTAGTCGGTTAGGACATCTACTTTGAGCATGACACAAGTAATATTTCCAACAATTGTTTACAGACAGATTATTCACTTATAATTCACTGTATCACAATTCCAGTGGGTCAGAAGTTTACATACACTAAGTTGACTGTGCCTTTAAACAGATTGGATAATTCCAGAAAATGATGTCATGGCTTTAGAAGCTTCTGATAGGCTAATTGACATAATTTGAGTCAATTGGAGTGTACCTGTGGATGTATTTCAAGGCCTACCTTCAAACTTAGGTCCTCTTTGCTTGACATCATGTGAAAATCAAAAGAATCAGCCAAACCTCAGAAAAAAATTGAAAACCTCCACAAGTCTGGTTCATCCTTGGGAGCAATTTCCAAACGCCTGAAGGTACCACGTTAATCTGTACAAACAATAGTACGCAAGTATAACCACCATGGGACCACGCAGCCGTCATACCGCTCAGGAAGGAGACGCGTTCTGTCTCCTAGAGATGAACGTACTTTGGTGCGAAAAGTGCAAATCAATCCCAGAACAACAGCAACGGCCCTTGTGAAGATGCTGGAGGAAACAGGTGCAAAAGTATCTATATCCACAGTAAAACAAGTCCTATATCGACATAACCTGAAAGACCGCTCAGCAAAGAAGAAGCCACTGCTCCAAAACCGCCATGAAAAAGCCAGACTACGGTTTGCTACTGCACATGGGTACAAAGATTGTACTTTTTGGAGAAATGCCCTCTGGTCTGATGAAACAAAAATATAACTGTTTGGCCATAATGACCATCGTTATGTTTGGAGGAAAAAGGGGGATGCTTGCAAGCCGAAGAACACCATCCCAACCGTGAAGCACGGGGGTGGCAACATCATGTTGTGGGGGTGCTTTGCTGCAGGAGGGACTGGTGCACTTCACAAAATAGATGGCATCATGAGACAGGAAAATTATGTGGATATATTGAAGCATCATCTCAAGACATCCGCCAGGAAGTTAAAGCTTGGTCGCAAATGGGTCTTCCAAATGGGCAATGACCCAAAGTATACTTCCAAAGTTGTGGCAAAATGGCTTAAGGACAACAAAGTCAAGGTATTGGAGAGGCCATKACAAGTCCCTGACRTCAATCCTTTAGAAAATATGTGGGCAGAACTGAAAAAGCGTGTTCGAGCAAGGAGGCTTTCAAACCTGARTCAGTTACACCAGCTCTGTCAGGAGGAATGGGCCAAAATTCACCCAACGTATTGTGGGAAGCTTGTGGAAAGCTACCCGAAACGTTTGACCCAAGTTAAACAATTTAAAGGCAATGCTACCAAATACTAATRGAGTGAATGTAAACTTCTGACCCTCTGGGAATGTGATGAAAGAAATAAAAGCTGAAAGAAATAATTCTCTCTACTATTATTCTGACATTTCACATTCATAAAATAAATTGGTGATCCTAACTGACCTAAAATAGGGAATTTTTACTAGGATTAAATGTCAGGAATTGTGAAAAACTGAGTTTAAATGTATTTGGCTAAGGTGTATGTAAACTTTCGACTTCAACTATAGATCAGGGGGCCCCACCTTCGGTCCTCAAGGGCTACAGTGTACGGTTTTCGTCCTTACCTGTTAACCAGAGACTGATTTCCCTTCTCCAGATAATAAGTATGAAGCCCCAGGGGGAAATGGAAATCAGCAGGACTGCAGAACTTGAGAACCTGAGTTGTGCAACCCTAAGTATGCCTTTAATAGCCGGACATGCATAAAGATGGTGGCCCCAATGTACTTACCACAAACGCCTAATTAGCTTTTTTTGCCGTATTATACAGTGCTCTCCATTACTCTTGTTTTGTGTAATGGAGTGTTACTGTATAATACGGCGCCATAGTTTAAAAACTCTGTGAGTAGTGCTAAAGCAATGACGTCATACCTGAATTGCTCCATCTTCATGCACCTTCGCCTCTTACATTCTTATTACTCTTACATAGATAGCCTAGCGGTTAGCGCATTGGGCCAGTAACCGAAAGGTTGCTTGTTCGAGTCTCTGAGCCAACACAGTCGAATATCTGTTGATGTGTCCTTGAGCAAGGTACCTAACCCTAATTGCTCCAGGGTTGCCGTTGATAATGGAAGACCCTGGCCGAGGGTATCTCCGAGGGTATCTCAAAAAATACATTCACACTAGCATATTAATTCGCACTTGTAAGGGTAATTAACTAACTGTTGAATTCTAATTGTTCTTTCATTTAAACTGAAATGACAATTGTTGTCTTCTAAACAGCACACCCTATAATGTGGCTTACTTTTAGAGTTCCGTCAGATTAAGATGTTAATCTTTATCAAAGGTAGTTGGATTACATTAATATGTTTTTGTGTTCAATTTAAAACTGTTTTGTTGATTTTCGTTATACCAAATATAACCTTATAAGACTAAACAATGTAAAACTATTCTAATGAATTGGTCTATAACTGCATTAAAAGGGACCAAAGAGTGTTTTAACCAATTGAAAGTGTAATACGTCTGAATGGCTGTATCAGAAAAGGGATGAGTGTGGTCAGTGTGGTTGGACAGTGTTTGTGGGAGGATGTGTCTCGCTGTTAGATTTCAATAACACAATATGCAAACAGTCGCTGGTGTAAACTGTAATTGGTCCAGTATGAGTATGACAAGCCCATTATGGCGAATGAGTGACTAGGAAAGCMTTTCATACACTGTGTATTACCCCACCACCACACACTGAATGTTTTCTGTCCAGAAGTCATGTTGCTGTCCAAACTCTGGCATATTCCAAGGAAAATAAACATATTTTCTCAGAATTTCCTTTCAGGTCTTTGACTTCTCAAGGTCAAACACCAGTTCCAGGCACCATGCCTACTATATGTTTACAGTAGAAACTAAATGTCTACCATTCAAAGCTACATTCAATTTCAGTTGCATTCTCTGAATAGTATTTGTATGTGCTACAGAATGAATTCARACCCCTTGACTTTTCCCACATTTTGTGTTACAAAGTGGGAWTAAAATGGATTGAATTGCCATTTTCTGTAAACAATTTACACAAAATACTGCAATGTCAAAGTGGAAGATTTTTATTTGTTTTACATCCATTCTGTTCCCGAAAAACTTGTCAGTCCTTAACGATTACAAGCATACCCAGAACATGAAACACAACCCTGCCAAGCCGCACTGCTTCTTGACACACTGCCCACTTAACCCAGAAGCCAGCCAGACCAATGTGTCAGATGAAACACAGTACAACTGGTGACCGAGGTCAGCATGCATGCACCCGGCCCACCACAAGGAGATGCTAGAGTGCAATGGGACAAGGACATCCCGGCTGGCCAAACCCTCCCCTAACCCGGACGACACTGGGACAATTGTGTGCCGCCTCATAGGTTCTCCCAGTCGCAACGCAGCCTGGGATCGAACCCGGGTCTGTAGTGACACCTCAAGCACTGTGATGCAGTGCCTTAGACTGCTACGCCACTCAAGGCGTATGACTTCTTTATGAAGGCACTGTATAGAAGACTGATGGGTTTCTACTGTGAGTGGTGAGTGGGAACGCCATTGCTAACATATTAGATATGCTATCATAGAACTCTATAGGCATACTGTGGTGATGCAGCATCTGTATGTATCCAGTCCACCATGCATTCTAATGAAGTATAATGTGACAGAACTCATCAGAGTCACACGGAACCCAAACCGGCTGCGCCCGTGCGCCATCGTGCGCTATCATGCATAAATMTATTTTGCCCCCCCACACCAAACGCGATCACGACACGCAGGTTAAAATATCAAAACAAACTCTGAACCAATGACATTAATTTGGGGACAGGTCGAAAAGCATTAAACATGTATGGCAATTTAGCTAGCTAGCTTGCACTTGCTAGCTAACYTTAATTTGTCCTATTTAGCTAGCTTGCTGTTGCTAGCTAATTTGTCCTGGGATATAAACATTGAGTTGTTATTTTACCTGAAATGCACAAGGACCTCTACTCCGACAATTAATCCACACATAAAACAGCCAACCGAATCGTTTCTAGTCATCTCTCCTCCTTCCAGGCTTTTTCATCTTTGAATTTATATGGTGATCTAAACTTTCATTGTATTATCACGACAACCGGCAACAAAGTTCGTCTTTCAATCACCCACGTGGGTATAACCAATGAGGAAATGGCACGTGGGTGCCTGCTTCTATAAACCAATGAGGAGATGACTTTCAGCGCAATCTGCGTCAGAAATAGGAACGACTTCTATTTTAGCCCTTGGCGTTGCAGACGCTCGTTGGCGCGCGCGCAAGTCGTGTGGGTGCAATAATTGAATAACATGGATTTCTAAATGTATTTTGCGACGCTCGCGTACGCGACATGTCCGGTCTGGTCAGCATGTTACAGCACCCCCTCCCTTATTTTACCTGAAATGCACATGGTCCTCTACGTCGACAATTAATCCCCAGATAAGAGTGTAAACCAAATTCGTTTCTAGTAATCTCTKCTCCGTTAGGCTTCTTCTTTTTCTGACTTTATATGGCGGTTGGCAACCAACTTTAGGTTGCATTACCACCACCAACTTGACTGGAGTGTGGACCTCAGTTCACCTTTCAGTCACCCACGTGGGTATATGCTGCTAAAAAAACAATGAGGAGATGGGAGAGGCAGGGCTTGCAGCGGCCAAGCGTCACAAATATAATCAAGTATATTTTAGTGCCTGGCTATGCAGACTCTCGTTGACACGCGCAAACAGTGTGGATGCAATGATTGAATAACATGTATGTGTACATTTATTTTTCAACTATTGGGCACATAACAAGTGGTGTGGTCAGCATGGCAGTCTCATGTAAATGTCAGCACATGTGAGTTAATTTAATTTCCATCTATCCAGTCCCCAAATTCCTACTCAGATTTTGCTTGCCTATGTTTTATTAGTAGGCTACAGCAAGATATGATGCACTGTGTAGTCAGCATTCTGAGGCGCTAATCTGCGCATTTTCCCAGTATATGGATCTATGTGACATCCGGAACATTTGGGCTCACATGGATAGGCTTCATATTGTTGTTAGATCAGCGAATTGAGGTCGCTGGATTCGTTTCAGTGAAGCTCACATTAAATATAAGGTGAGGATATGATGATGTCGTAGTCATTAGTAATTGTAATTTTAGCCAACCGCAGGWGCTGACATTATACACGTCGCCCGTGCACCGCCACCACTTACAGGTTGAGGTACAGAAGGAAGTATCGGTCGTTTGACCTTTGACTGCTCTGGCGGCGAATGACAAATCAAAGGTTGGCATTTCTCAGAGCGCAGCTGGGGTCCCCGCGCGGATCTCAGGAGCTGAGGACGTCGGCGTTCCAGAGATAATGACAGCGAGCGCTCTGAAAGGTATGCGAAACGGGCTGTATTTTTTAACATTTTTTTTTGCATAATTCGTTTAAAACCAGATAAGTTTTGTATCAAATGACACTGAAATGATTGTTTCGGAGTAGCATCGTCGTCATGTGTTTCTCCCCGATTAGATTTGAATATTACATAATGATTKTCTTCTCTGCTCCAGGAATTCTGTTGGCTAGATCTGCATAAAGATATTCTGCATATGATGGTTTGGCAATCAGTAGAAGTCTATCTGCGTTTTTACCATAATATTAGACATTTGAATATCCAATAGCATCGATGATGTTTGGTTCTATTCGGTGCAGGTGTTTTGTCGGGTTACAGGCCTATCTTTAGGCGAGGAAATGCGTAACGATGGGATAACAGCACGGTGCGCTCAGCCTCTGTATGACGTTACATACCCTGTCCTGTTGCTGCTTTAAGTTTTTTTTATGCATTTGCTAATAATTATGAGCCAAAAATGGTGAAACCGCCGTAGCCTAAACAACCAACATTCCAAGCGCACTGAATGACAAATATGACCGGGGGGATTGTTGGGCATGATCTGAGATTATTAATGACTCACTATTTTAAATGGGGGGAAACCCTAAAATATTTTATATGTGCTTAGCTGATAATTCTCATAGTTTTTAAAGACACTGACTCATTAAAATGGAAAACTACATGCTAAGTAAAAGAAAAGCTGGCTATGCCGGGGATGATTCATGTTGCTGAATACGCGTTTACTGGCAGTGGAGGGGCAGGTTGAAGAAGACGACGACAATATACAGAAACCAACTAAATATTCTACTAATTATTTGCTATCATTTTTAAATGAATTATTTATCTCAGATTTCAAAGGAAACGGGTTTTGCTGAGGAAAAAATTGTAGGGAAATCCCTTGCATGATCCGGGTCCTGAGCGATGGCCAGTTCTGGTTTCATATGGTGGCAGTGTCGTGCCGCCTCCTGTCCTATGCCGCACGGTGGTGTCACATGATGAGATGCGTGGATTCCGTTTCACACCAGACTAGTAAAACCGTTAATACTGACTATTACATTATATTATCGAAACTAGATACATTCAGGACAACATTTTTCAGTGCAGGTGTTAGTGTAATAGCTTATTAATATGATGTATTGATATTACTTGCCTATAGGTTAATTAAGAGCAAATAACCACATGTAGYCTTAACTTGATTTATTACCCTTTAAAGAGCATATTTCTCTTATGCATACATTTCAACGAAATGACGTTGAACCAACGTGGAATAGACATCGAATTGACTTCTGTGCCCAGTGGGTTGTGATATATAGCAATACTATGTTTTATTTTCATTCCATCATGATTCKTTTGATGATGATTGGAAAGATGTTTAGAGATTCTTCATTAGGCTAAGCAYGAATCTATTTAGTTCAAAATGTAAAGACAGCTGCATGGACAATAGGCTACACACAGATCAAGTAATTTAGGCTACTGTCTGCCAGTGAACCCTAACCCTAGCCAGCAGATTTTACAGGTCAATAAAGCTTTAACCTGTAGGGATAATCATTAATCCACTGTCCACCCTTAAATATGATGGCAAATCCACCGAATCAAGCAGAAAATATTATTTTAGGTCAGTCAGTTTAGTGAAGATAATGGCTGTATGGCTGGACTGGATTCAAGTAGCCTATTGTTGTCCTCAATATCCATAAGTCTTAAAAATCATGAAGTATAGCAATTGTTGAAGAGGCGTAGCTGGAAGACTGAAATAAACTTCTGTTTATGAGGCGAAGGTCTTGTAAAACATCACAAGGTCTTTGTTAAACTACAACTTCCTTAACCCACGGTGCTTAAACCTCTCCTGTAAAGGAATGAAGGAATGCAATGTGGCATTTAAACCTATATAGACCAAACCTATATAGTAAGTTAATAAAGGTAGTAGTAGGCTCGGTTATAGAGTTAGATTTTTTGAATGGCTGTCATTTGTTTTTTATGTAGCAGGTTTACGATAATCTCTCCCTGTTTGTTCATATTCGCTTATCTGTCCATTATTCTGGATTATGTGGAAGTGTAGTTGTCATTGTAGTGTGATTTATTCTGCTTTTCGAACTTGGATCCCAAATAGAGTAGAGTGGGCACTCTCATCATCCAAGTGATCCCTTCTTGCATCACACAGTTCTGTGACCATAGACATAAAATAGTACCACCAGTGGTCAAAAGGTCAATGCCAGGACATTACATTGCTTTTGATGCCCAAGTCCAGTCCTCTCAGCGAGTGAGGATTGTAACCATTTGTACTGGAGACTGACTGCAGGAGTTGACTTCATGAAGTCGTGCATCTGGGGTAAATGTCTGATGTTGGGAGGTTAGCTGTCAGAGGAAACTAAATCCTACAATAGAACGGCACTTTGCATCCGGTTACGTCTGGAATAATTTCTCCTTTTGGACATTCCCTTGCCTGCTGTGCTTTCAGTCCAGGGCTCCTGTTGTAAAGGGTTTCCCAGGCCCGGGTTCTGCTTTGAGAAACCATGCAGCCCTTTAGTTGCCAGGGAACTGGGCCAAGGAAGGAAGCATGCTGCACAARGCCAAGTAGCTGTCTTGGTGTGCGTCCCAAATCGCACCCCATTCCCTATATAGTGTAATACTTTTGACCAGTGGTAGAAAAAGTACCCATTTGTTATACTTGAGTAAAAGGAAAGATACCTTTTAATAGAAAATAACTCAAGTAAAAGTGAAAGTCACCCAGTYAAATACTACTTGAGTAAAAGTCTAAAAGTATCTGGTTTTAAATGTACTTAAATGAGAAGTTTACCCAAAATCCAGAAACTCCCAAGTGATTCCATARATTGAAACTAGTTCAGTGGACCTTGCCCTCTCCCCCTCTCTCTCCCTGTAGCGCTGTACTGAAACCAGTGCAAAAACGGGTCACGTGACTCGTGACATTGCTGGATGCAGGCCTCGCTTTGCTCCTTTGCCATTGAATTCATGATTCAGAAATCAGCAAAGTGTGGACAAAATCGTTGTTTTATTGAAAGCGTATGGCCAAATTAGCTATTTTGGTCAAAAGTACTACATGTTTCGAGTCACAAAATGTGTACTTTTCCACCTAAAACAATTTAGATTTATTTTTGATAATTATTTTATGTAGCCGACTGCTAAAATACAGCTGTTGCTACTGTATGTCCATGGACTGGATCTGGAGCAGTGCCAAAATACAAATGCGCGTTTGAGAAGAGAAAGCGACAAATCAAGTGCGCGGAGGTATGTAGCCCAGTCTGACTCTTGAAGTTTGCGGTGTTCTTATTGTGTTAGTACCATTGCATCATATAATGTAGACATAGAGGCATAGGTGCTCTACAGGTTAGCATATGTTCCCTATATATTTATGACAGCTGAGGTTGAGAGACAATAGACATCGTGTCACCTTTATTTGCAGAATAGAATACTCCAAAACATTGTGATAAATAAACATAGGCTATATAGTGTTTCGGGCTAATATGAAAACATAAACCCACTAACAGTCCCGCTCTTAGAGGTTGATCATAAGCGATCATTCAATAAAGTAAAGTTGCCACTTACTCYTTAGATAACTGTCCATTTGACCCAGGTGAAACAGGGATGCGTCTCCAATTCGTTTTTTTTGGAACATGGGACCAAAAGGGCCGCAAAATCCCCTTGGTTGCAAAAGCAAACTAACTGCTCCTCATCATCATTACGTTCCTCCATTTTTGTTGGGGCTGTGGTCCAGCTACTGCTACAGCACCAGTCTGTGTTGATCCTGGGGATGGGTTGGGGCTGTGGTCCAGATACTGCTGTAACACCAGTCTGTGTTGATCCTGGGGATGGGTTGGGGCTGTGGTCCAGTACGCTGCAGCACCAGATCTGTGTTGATCCTGGGATGGGTTGGGGCTGTGGTCCAGTTACCTGCAGCACCAGTCTGTGTTGATCCTGGGGATGGGTTGGGGCTGTGGTCCAGCTACTGCTGCAGCACCGTCTGTGTTGATCCTGGGGATGGTTGGGGCTGTGGTCCAGCTACTGCTGCAGCACCAGTCTGTGTTGATCCTGGGGATGGGTTGGGCTGTGGTCCAGCTACTGCTGAGCACCAGTCTGTGTTCGATCCTGGGATGGGTTGGGGCTGTGGTCCAGCTACTGCTGCAGCACCAGTCTGTGTTGATCCTGGGGATGGGTTGGGGCTGTGGTCCACTACTGCTGTAACACCGGTCTGTGTTGATCCTGGGGATGGTTTGGGGCTGTGGTCCAGTACTGCTGCAGCACCAGTCTGTGTTGATCCTGGGGATGGTTGGGTCTGTGGTCCAGCTACTGCTGTACACCAGTCTGTGTTGATCCTGGGGATGGGTTGGGTCTGTGGTCCAGCTACTGCTGAACACCAGTCTGTGTTGATCCTGGGGATGGTTGGGCTGTGGTCCAGCTACTGCTGTAACACCCAGTCTGTGTTGATCCTGGGGATGGGTTGGGGCTGTGGTCCAGCTACTGCGCACACCAGTCGTGTCGATCCTGGGGTGGGTTGGGCTGTGGTCCAGCTATGCTGTACACACCAGTCTGTGTCGATCCTGGGATGGGTTGGAGCTGTGGTCCAGCTACTGCTGTAACCCACTCTGTGTTGATCCTGGGGATGGGTTGAGCTGTGGTCCAGCTACTGTTGCAAGCACCAGTCTGTGTTGATCCTGGGATGGGTTGGGGCTGTGGCCAGCTACTGCTGCAGCACCGGTCTGTGTTGATCCTGGGATGGTTGGGGCTGTAGTCCAGCTACTGCTACAGCACCAGTCTGTGTTGATCCTGGGATGGGTTGGGGTGTGGTCCAGCTACTGCTGCAGCACCAGTCTGTGTTGATCCTGGGGATGGGTTGGGGCTGTGTCCACGCTACTGCTGCAGCACCAGTCTGTGTTGATCCTGGGGATGGGTTGGGGCTTGTGGTCCAGCAACTGCTGCAGCACCAGTCTGTGTTGATCCTGGGGATGGGTTGGGGCTGTATCCAGCTACTGCTGCAGCACCAGTCTGTGTTGATCCTGGGGGATGGGTTGGGGCTGTGGTCCAGCTACTGCTGCAGCTTCGGTGTCTAGAGGGGCTGCGGCCATCTGAAGCTCACTTTGCCTAAATTCTTCGTCTGCATACTCACACTCCAAACAATACAGTTTGACGAGACCATCAGCGCCCCTCAAGTAGTTTTCTTCATCACTCGCGAGTATTTAGTCATCAGACATATTTGTAACTTGTTGTTTATTTATATAACTAATGTGTAACAATGTCTTCACCTCCAAAAAAACMTGCATCTGTGAATAAGGGCCTAACGTGCAGTTTCTACACTTTCAATAAAACAATGAATTTGTCCCRACTTCGCAGATTTCTGAATCATGAATTCACTGGTAACGGAGCAGAGGGAGGCCTGCATCCAGCAATGTCACGAGTCACGTGACCCATTTTTTGCAGCTGTTTCAGTACAGCACTACAGTGAGAGAGAAGGGGGAAAGATGGCAAACTCCACTGAACTAGTTTCAATGTATGGAATCACTTGGGAGTTTCTGGATTTTGGGTAAACTTCTCCTTAAAGTACAGTGGTGGAAAAAGTACTAACTTGTTATACTTGAGTACAAGTAAAAAGTTAAAGTTAATGCTATGCATCAAAACTTATTATATTAAGCAAAGCAGACGGCATAATGTTCTTGTTTTTTTAATTTACGGACAGCAAGGCACACATTCCAACACACAGACATCATTTACAAACGCAGTATTTGTGTTTAGTGAGTCCACCGGATCAGAGGCAGTAGGAATGATTGATAGGTGTGTGAATTGTACGACATTGCTGTCCTGGCTGAGCATTCGAAATGTAACGAGTACATTTGGGTGTCAGGGAAAATGTATGGAGTAAAAAGGTACATATTTTCTTTAGGAATGTAGTGAAGTAAAAGTTGTCAACAAATATAAATACTAAAGTAATGATACCAAAAAAAAGGACTAGTGATACTTTCAAGTATTTTTGCTTAAGTACTTTACACCACTGCTTTTGACCATTGGTCATTTTGACCAGAGGTCTATGGGCAATATGGTGCCATTTGTGGGATCTCTTTTTGTGAGGGCTGGGGGGGATCGTCTGGGGCTGGGGGGAGAGTCGAGATCTTCAACTGATTGAAGTGCTCCCCCTCCCTGACAAAGCACTATGCTGTCGTACAGTGRTGACTAAAATACTTCAGCACTTTAATTCCTTTATTATCCTCCTGTGGAGGTGCTATACTGTATAGCCTACAGCTGGTCCAMACATGGGTCGAATTAAAGCCCCTTAGCAATGGAGACTGTCGCCTATGTAGATTATAAGAAACTGAAATCATATCAAATCAAAGTTTATTTGTCACGTGCGCTGATTACAACAGGTTTAGACCTTACAGTGAAATGCTTACTTACAGGCTCTAACCAACAGTGCAATTTTTAAGTGTTTTGTATTGTTAATTTAACCCTTATAATTAGTTATGAAGATATCTTGTTAACTACTGTAGGCTGTTAAAATACGTTATTAGAAATAGATATGTGAATATTTTCGTATAGAATAGAATCCTGTGTAGGATATCCAGTGGGCTATCATCACATCAGCCTATTCATCATGAATGTATATTTTCTGACAAATATTACTGCTTTGTAAATAAATAACTATGAATCAGGCAATCAGGCGATCATTTAGTCACCTACTGCCGGCATGGTATTGTCAGGATTGGCTTGGAGCTTGGAGCCAGCATAAAGCCGGAAAGGACCCTTTAACTCAACCGGGACTGGCAGCCAGAGCAACCGTGGATGTTCGGTGTAGTGAATGCGGACCTGATGACAGCGTCCTGCTCTTGATATCCCGGAGAGAAAAAAATCAGGGAGAGACYGTGCTGGAACTACTAACACATATCTGGTGGATTATTTCTAAGAATATATCTGAGATTTATCGTCCAGAATATGTGCATTCACGCCATTCAGTAGCTGTTTTTGTCTTTTTTAAATGTAATTCTCAAATCCACGGCGCAGTGCTCATGAGATGAGCRTACTGGGTGGCTATAAGAAAAAGCCATGCAGTTATGATGGCTATGAATCTTTACAGTTGGTCGATAGCAGCGGAGGCTTCAATAACGGAGGAGGGAGACGCAGCGGAATCGGTGGAGGCTTGGTATCAGCAGCAACCCTAGGAGGACCGAAGGCAGGCCCACTGCGGGAGAACGACTGCAGCACCATGGACAGCTCAGGTAAGCGGTGGGTCTCCATGGGAAGCGGTGTGGCTCACGCGCAGCAAGCAAGGCCAAGCTGGAGATAATGCCGATCTGTTGCATGCGAGGCAGAGCACGCCTGTCGCTGTGTGATACTCCCTGAAATATATTTAATTTGAATAAGATCAGTGTAAATAGGTTAAAATAGATTATCTAGAAATTTCTGTCTTAGTGTTTCCGTGCATTGCATCATGTAATCGTGGTGTCTCCTTATATTGTAGCCTATATTGTTCTGATTTCATTTTTATTTTGTGTGAGTAGAGCTGATCTCATCATAGCAGTGAATAGCAGTAATCTCATGTTAAGTCTTTTATTAAGCTACCAATATTTTAATAAAACTTAAATTAACGTAATTGAACATGCACACATTATGATTAGCTTTTGGAGAAGTCATTAGCCTAGTGGGTCTACATAGTCCCTATCAATCATCCTGATGTGGTGTAGCCCTAAGACTTGATTAACAGTGACAGTAATAGACAGCTTGACAATAGCTAACATGGCAACAACAAAAAAACACTAACCCAATAATACTCTATCCTTCCTTGTGCCTTTTGAAGAAGTGTATGTAGGGAATTTCCTGCATACAGTTGTCTGTATGTCATGTGGCCATTGGAGAGTTAAAAAGCCACAGTTCATTGTCAGTGAGTGAGTGGTAGTGTTGTGAACAGGGATATATCAACCAGGGCCCATATTCACAAAACACATCTTAGCAAAATTTAAGAAGCTTCTTAAGAAAAAAAATAAGTTCATAAAGTAGTTTAAGTGCAATTCCTCAATTGCACTCCTCTATCTTAAGATTGAATGATTTTCTTAAGAACTTCCCAAATATCTTCTTACAAATCGTCTTAAGATGATTGTTGCTAGGCAACCGTTTTAGCTAGCTATCTAGCTAGCAATGGCAATCATGTTAGCATATTTCTTACTGAGATTACTGTTCTAAACATGTTCTTGGGTTTAAAATAATCAGTACTGAAACTTTCAGAGGAAGTTTGTGAGTCAATTAAACAGTTCAATTGCTTTCATGAGCTTTTTCTCTCACTGCCCTGAGTTTAAGACAACGGTTTAGCTATTTTGGAATTAACAACATTTCCAATACATTTATTTTCAACAATCTAATTTGTGGTCCTCCTGAGTGGCGCAGCGGTCTAAGGCACTGCATCGCAGTGCTTGCTGCATCACTACAGATCCTGGCTTGATCCCAGGCTGTGTCGCAGCCGGCTGCGACCGGGAGACCCATGAGGCGGCGCACAATTGGCCAATCGTCATCCGGGTTTGGCTGGCCAGGTTGTCATTTGGCACATCGCGCTCTATCGACTCCTGTGGAGGGCCGAGCGCAATGCACGATGACACATCGCGCTCTATCGACTCCTGTGGAGGGCCAGGCGCAATGCACGATGACACATCGCGCTCTATCGACTCCTGTGGAGGGCCGGGCGCAATGCACGACGACACATCGCGGACAGATAGCCTTACATTCCCCTGCAAAATGTCTTGATAAACTTGGGAATTCATTTTTCCGTCGATGATAGCAAGCTGTCCAGGGCCTGAGGCAGAAAAGCAGCCCCAAACCATGATGCTCCCTCCACTATACTTTACAGTTGGGGTGAGGTTTTGATGTTGGTGTGCTGTGCCTTTTTTTCTCCACACATAGTGTTATGTGTTCCTTTCAAACAACTAGTTTCATCTGTCCACAGAATATTTTGCCAGTATGTGGAACATCCAGGTGCACTTTTGCAAACTTCAGACGTGCAGCAATGTTTTTTTTGGACAGCAGTGGCTTCTTCCYTGGTGTCCTCCCATGAACACCATTCTTGTTTAGTGTTTTARGTATCGTAGACTCYTCAACAGAGATGTTAGCATGATCCAGAGATTTCTGTAAGTCTTTAGCTGACACTAGGATTCTTCTTAACCTCATTGAGCATTCTGCGCTATGCTCTTGCAGTCATCTTTGCAGGACAGTAGCAACAGTGCTGAACTTTCTCCATTTATGGACAATTGGTCTTACCATGGACTGATGAACATCAAGGCTTTTAGAGATACTTTTGTAACTCTTTCCAGCTTTATGCAAGTCAACAATTCTCAATCTTAGGTCTTCTGATATCTTTTTTGTTTGAGGCATGGTTCACATCAGGCAATGCTTCTTGTGAATAGCAAACTCACATTTTGTGAGTGTTTTTTATTGGGCAAGGCAGCTCTAACCAACATCTCCAATCTCGTCTCATTGATTGGACTCCACGTTAGCTGACTCCTGACTCCAATTAGCTTTTGGAGAAGTCATTAGCCTAGGGGGTTCACATACTTTCCCCAACCTACGCTGTGAATGTTTAAATTATGTATTCAATATAAACAAGAAAAATACAATAATTTGTGTGTTATTAGTTTAAGCTATTAAGCTATTATTAATTTGTCTATTGTTGTGACTTAGATGAAGATCAGATCAAATTTGATAACCAATTTATGCAGAAATCCAGGTAATTACAAAGGGTTCACATACTTTTTCTRGCCACTGTAAATCTGAGACACTTCATTGAGTATGATATATCACATTTCGTCTGGTATGTATTCATTTGTGGAAGTCCTTTACCCATTTCGTATAATTTGTTACGAAAATGTAAAATATTTTATGAATTTGCAAAACGTATCACATGTTACGAATTTTAGCTAGGTGGCTAGGTGTGTAACATTAGCTAGCTCGTTAATATTAGCTAGGCTTGGGGTTAGGGTTAGGTTTAGGAGTTAGGTTAAAGTTAGGATTAGGGGAAGGGTAAGCTAAAAGGGTTAAGGTTAGGTGAAGAGTTAGCTAACATGCTAAGTAGTTGCAAAGTAGCAAAACAATTGTAAGTAGTTGAAAAGTTGCTAAATAGCTAAAATGCTATGTTGTCCATGATGAAATACGAACTCTCAACCTTTGGGTTGCTAGACGTTTGCATTATACGCCCACTCTCCTTTTGTTTTTGCCTTAAGTAACCATCTGTCTTATGAAACCATATCAAATGTAGCATATACCTAATGGAGTGTCTCAGATTTATGTATAGAATAATACGAAATGCTCTGAGACCAGGTTGGATATATCCACAGCTCACTGCAGTGCACTGAAAGACCTGGCCTTAGGTACTGGATCTATCTGAGCTGAGGGGAAGTGTACGATGGGGAGGGGAGAGGAGAGAGAAGGGAGGAGAGGGGAGGAGGGAGAGGGGGACATAGACATCTGAGTGTCAGGTGAGTCTGCCTGCGCTGGCTGGCTGGCTGTATGTGGTCTGTATCTCCTGCTCCCTCTGCTTCTCTGTGTGTCTGTGCAGTGTAGCTCAGTACACATCAGAGCTCTGCAGACTCCCATCTCCATCTGGTCAGTCGTGTTTGGCAGGCAAGCCAGCACACAAGCAGACTGAACGACTGACTGACCAGCAGACACAGAGGCAGACACAGAGGCAGACACAGAGGCAGACACAGAGGCAGACACAGAGGCAGACACCAGAGACAGGTGGATAGACATGTTGCAGCTAAGTAGTAGTGTTTGGTTAGTGGTTAGGGTCTGAGACTGCATTGGAGGTTTTCCCATTGTCTTCCCACATAGCAGAGTCTATGTTAGGGATAGGTAACGCTCTTCGTGGAGTGCTGCAGGTATTGTAGGATTTGTTCCAACTAGGCACCACATCTGCTAGCTAATTGATCAGTTCAGTGATTGCCTAAATTCACACACCTGGTCTTCCAGGTGATGCGCACTCCAGGACCAAGGTTGCCTACCCCCGGTCTATGTACTGTAAATCTCCAGTGTGTTTGAAAGGAATTGGTGAGACCACCAGGCACCATCAGCGCACCATCAGCTTAGCATCAGAAAATGTATTTATGTGAGAAATTTCCCATTGAAATGCAAACTTCCCCATCTCCCCAACTCCAGGGCAGCGCTCTTACATTAGAGCTGTTTTATTGACATTAAGTGAATAATAGATGGCTGGATGATTCACTTCAGTCCGCTGTAAATATTTAAGTCTTAAAGGAAAATTGTGCATCATACAGGGATGATTTCTGTATTTTGAAAGTTACATATCTTGGAAACTTGATTACTGACAAGCAAAACATTTTGGGACTTTGTCAACAATGGACTAATGAAAACAATGGCAAAATATAGTTTAGTATTGTGCATATCTGCTGCTATATCAATCATGTTTTGTGGGTGTGTATCTCCCACATAGTCAGTATTGATGCCAAGCTGCCTTCCCTTCCAGAACAGATTAATCATAGATCTTATCAGCAGCATCTATAATAAAGAGCTTAGAGCCTGTTTGTTGGGAAAGTTCCTGTTCCTGTTTGACCCACAATAGGTCACATGTCATACTGCAGTACAACCATGTCGTTTGTTCCTGCTGTCTGTCTGTCTGCTTGTCTGTCTGTCTGTCTGTCTGTCTGTCTGTCTCTGTCTTGTCTGTCATGTCTTTCTTCTGTCTGGTCGTCTGTCTGTCTGTCTGTTGTCTCTGTCTGTCTGTCTGTCTGTCTGTCTGTCTCTGCTCTGTCTGTCTTGTCTGTCTGTCTGTCTGTCTGTCTGTCTGTCCTGTCTGTCTGTGTCTGTCTGTCTGTCTGTCTGTCTGTCTGTCTGTCTGTCTGTCTGTCTGTCTGTCTGTCTGTCTGTTGTCTGTCTGTCTGTCTGTCTGTCTGTCTGTCTGTCGTCTGTCTGTCTGTCTGTCTGTCTGTCTGTCTGTCTGTCTGTCTGTCTGTCTGTCTGTCTGTCTGTCTGTCTGTCTGTCTGTCTGTCTGTCTGTCTGTCTGTCTGTCTGTCTGTCTGTCTGTCTGTCTGTCTGTCTGTCTGTCTGTCTGTCTCTGTCTGTCTGTCTGTCTGTCTGTCTGTCTGTTCTGTCTGTCGTCGTCTGTCTGTCTGTGCTGTCTGTCTGTCTGTCTCTCTTCTCTCTGTCTGTCTCCTGTCTCTCTGTCTGTCTGCTGTCTCATTCACCCTGCACCGGATAGAAGATATAAAGGATGAAGGTTGGGACTGTTGAAGGAGAGGAGAGGCACATTGAGACTGTGCTCGTATTGATCTCCCTGACCGGGGCCAAGTCTCTTTCTGGCCAGGGCTCTTTGACTGGCCTTTCTCTCACATCAGAGGTGCCTGACTGGAGCAGGGAGGATGGAAGGATGAACAGGAGGAGAGTGAGAGGGGGGCGTTTTGGTCGGGGTTCAGAGAGCAGTAACCTACTATAAGGGATGGCTGTGAGGAGGCTTTGAAGTGTTCCTCTAGCATTTAAAAGAGGGACAAGCGGACTGGTTAAATAGTCTGAAGGAGGATGCAAGTAATGTCCAAGAAGTACAATGAGTCTTAAAGCAACTGTCCAGTGAAAACCTCACTTTTAAAAGTTAATATTCTGTTAACTCATACCCAAATAATGTTGTTGACTCGTATTCGTGGCCAGCGCATAAATTGGAGGCAAAACACTTAAAAAACCTTACAAACTTGTCTCTCAATAGACTGTTTCAAAAATGTTTGCTATTTCTTGCATATATCCTGCCTCATTGCCTGAGCTGGCCAATCAGCAGTCTTTTAATGACCAGAATCACCCACACATTCTGTTGTTGGGTATGCCCACACCATTCCAACACAGAAAAGCTGCTTTTAACATATTTTAATGTATTTTCGAAAAAAGTATTTCACATTCTTATAATTACACTACATGACCAAAATCAAATCAAATCAAATGTATTTATATAGCCCTTCTTACATCAGCTGATATTCAAAGTGCTGTACAGAAACCCAGCCTAAAACCCCAAACAGCAAGCAATGCAGGGGCAGGGGTAGAAGCACGGTGCTAGGAAAAACTCCCTAGAAAGGCCAAAACCTAGGAAGAAACCTAGAGAGGAACCAGGCTATGAGGGGTGGCCAGTCCTCTTCTGGCTGTGCCGGGTGGAGATTATAACAYAACATGGCCAAGATGTTCAAATGTTCATAAATGACCAGCATGGTCAAATAATAATAATCACAGTAGTTGTCGAGGGTCCAACAGGTCAGCACCTCAGGAGTAAATGTCAGTTGGGTTTTCATAGCCGATCATTGAGAGTATCTCTACCGCTCCTGCTGTCTCTAGAGAGTTGAAAACAGCAGGTCTGGGACAGGTAGCATGTCCGGTGAACAGGTCAGGGTTCCATAGCCGGAACAGTTGAAACTGGAGTATGTGGACACCTGTTTGTCAAACATATCATTCGAAAATCATGGGCATTAATATGGAGTTGGTCCACCCTTTGCTACTATAACAGCCTKCACTCTTCTAGGAAGGCTTTCCACTAGATGTTGGAACATTGCTGTGGGTACTTGCTTCCATTCAGCCACAAAAACATTAGTGAGGTCGGGCACTGATGTTGGGCGATTAGACCTGGCTCGCAGTCGGTGTTGCAATTCATCCAAAAGGTGTTCGATGGGGTTGAGGTCAGAGCTCTGTGCTGGCCAGTCAAGTTCTTCCACACTGATCTTGACAAACCATTTTTGTGTGGGCCTCGCTTTGTGCACGGGGGCATTGTCATGCTGAAACAGGAAAGGACCTTCCCCAAACTGTTGCTACAAAGTTGGAAGCACAGCCGCGAAGTAATAGGCCAAACAAGTTCACAGAATGGGACCGCCGAGTGCTGAAACACGTAGCGTGTGAAAATCGCAACACTCACTACCGAGTTCCAAACTGCCTATMGAAGCATCGTCAGCACAATAACTGTTCGTTGGGAGCTTCATGAAATGGGTTTCCATGGCCGAGCTGCCGCACACAAGCCTAAGATCACCATGCACAATGCCAAGCATCGGCTGGAGTGGTGTAATGGCTTGCCGCCATTGGACTCTGGAGCAGTGGAAACGCATTCTCTGGAGTGATGAATCACGCTTCACCATCTGYCAGTCCGAACGACTAATCTGGGTTTGGTGGATAACAGGAGAATGCTACCTGCCCAATGTAAGATGGTGCCGACAGACATGGAAGCTCTTCTAGCTCCTAAGCAARTTTGCAGTATTTCGTTTTTTTGTGTGTTATATCTTACATTATTAGCCCACAATGTTATTTTGTGTAATTACATACAGATGGAAATAAATCTTGGATATCAGAACGGCGGTAACTCACCAGCATTATGACCAGGAATACGACTTTCCCGAATTGGATCCTTTGTTTTTACCCCGAGGGCAACTGAACTTATCCCAGAGGCTGCTCCAAGATGCTGCCGGCAGAGAAGAGGTATTCGGAATGGACTTCTAGTCTGACTCAGGAGACGTGCACACCATCCACCGCTTCCGAGGATATTACTCGCTAATGTTCAGTCTCTGGACAATAAAATAGACGAGCTCAGGCCGAGGAACTCCTTCCAGAGATACATCAGGGACTGTAACATACTCTGTTTCACCGAATCATGGCTCTCTAGGGATATACTGTCCCTGTCTATACAGCCAGCTGGGTTCTCAGTACATTGCGTAGACAGGAGTAAAGAACTCTCCGGGAAGAAGAAAGACGGTGGTGTATCTTTCATGATTAACTACTCATGGTGTGATTGTGATAACATACAGAAACTCAAGTCCTTTTGTTCACCCAAGCTAGAATACCTCACAATAAAATGCCGACCATGTTACCTCCCAAGATAATTATCTTTGGTAATAGTCACAGCCGTGTATATTCCCCCTCAAGCCGATACAACAACGGCCCTCAAGAAACTACACTGGACTTTATGCAAACTGGAAACCACAGATCCTGAGGCCGCATTTATTGTAGCTGGGGCAAATCAGATCACGACTCCATTTTGCTCCTCCCTTCCTATAGGCAGAAACTCAAACAGGAAGTACCCATGCTCAGGTCTATTCTGGTCTGACCAAATGGAATCCATGCTTCAAGATTGTTTTATTCACGCGGACTGAGACATGTTCCGGGTAGCCTCTGAGAATAACATTGACATATACACGGACACGGTGACTGAGTTCATCAGGAAGTGTATAGGGGATGTTGTTCGCACTGTGACTATTAAAACCTACCCAAACCAGAAACCATAAATAGACATACAGTTGAAGTTGGAAATTTACATACACTTAGGTTGGAGCCATTAAAACTCGTTTTTCAACCACTCCACAAATGTCTTGTTAACAAACTATAGTTTTGGCAAGTCAGTTAGGACATCTACTTTGTGCATGACATAAGTAATTTTTCAACAATTGTTTACAGACAGATTATTTCACTTATAATTCACTGTATCACAATTCTAGTGGGTCAGAAGTTACATACACAAAGTTGACTGTGCCTTTAAACAGCTTGGAAAATTCCAAAAATGATTCATGGCTTTAGAAGTTCTGATAGGCTAATTGACATCATTTGAGTCAATTGGAGGTGTACTTGTGGATGTATTTCAAGGCCTACCTTCAAACTCAGTGCCTCTTTGCTTGGCATTCATGGGAAAATCAAAAAAATCAGCCCAAAAATTGTAGACCTCCACAAGTCTGGTTCATCCTTGGGAGCAATTTCCAAATCGCTTGAATACCACGTTCATCTGTACAAACAATAGTACGCAAGTATAAACACCATGGGACCACGCAGCCGTCATACCGCTCAGGAAGGAGACGCGTTCTGTCTCCTAGAGATGCACGTACTTTGGTGCGAAAAGTGCAAATCAATCCAGAACAACAGCCAAAGGACCTTGTGAAGTGCTGGGGAACAGGTACAAAAGTATCTATATCCACAGGTCAAAGACGAGTCCTATATCGACATAACCTGAGAGGCCGCTCAGAGGAAGAAGCCCACTGCTCCAAAACCGCCATAAAAAAAGCCAGACTACGGTTTGCTACTGCCACATGGGGACAAAGATTTGTACTTTTGGTGAGAATGTTCCTTGTCTGATGAAACAAAAATATATTGTTTGGCATAAATGATCATCGTTAAGTTTGGAGGAAAAACGGGGGACGCTTGCAGAGCGAAGAACACCATCCCCAACCGTGAAGCACGGGGTGCAGCATCATGTGTGTGGGGATGCTTTGCTGCAGGAGGGGATGGTGCACATACGAAAATTAGATGGCTTCATGGGGGTAGGAAAATTATGTGGATATTATTGAAGCAACATCGGCAAGACATCAGTCAGGAAGTTAAGCTTGGTTGGCAAATGGGGTCTTCCAAATGGAGCAATGACCCCCAGCATACTTCCAAAGTATGTGGCAAATGGCCTTGAAGGACAACGAAGTCAAGGTATTGGAGGGCCATCATAAAAACCTGACCTCAATCCTTATATCAAATTTATCGGCGGAACTTCCTTGCAAGCAGGAAGCCTACAAACCTGACTCAGTATACACCAGCTCTATGAGAGGATGGCCAAAATTTCAACCAACCTTATTGTGGTAGTTGGGAAGCTACCAAAAGTTTGACCCAAGTTAAACAATTTAAAGGCAATGTTACCAAATAGTAATTGAGTGTATGTAAACTTCTGACCCACTGGGAATGTGATGAAAGAAATAAAAGCTGAAAGAAATAATTCTCTCTACTATTATTCTGACATTTCACATTCTTAAAATAATTGGTGATCCTAACTGACCTAAGACAGGGCATTTTTACTAGGATTAAATGTCAGGAATTGTGAAACTGAGTTTAAATGTATTTGGCTGTATATGTAAACTTCCGACTTCAGCTCTATGTGGCAGGGTCTAGAGACAATCACGGATTACAAAGGGAAAACCAGCCATGTCGCGGACACACGTCTTGCTTAACTAGAACTAGAACACACCGTTAGAACAAAGAATTWGAATTCTATCACACCCTTAGAATTATGAATTAGAACTCGATCACGCCCTTCATTTAGGATTTAGAATGCTGCGTTTACTCAACTTGGCTTTAAACACAAGCATATTCAGGTGGAATTGGAAATGATTCTGCCTGTCAGATACCAGACACCCCATAGGAGTGTTGGCAGTCTGAATTTAGAGTTGAAGGAGAAGAGGGAGAGACATATTTCTGCATCATCAGTGTGTAGGAGAAGGTTAGCAATCTCTCTCATTTAGCAGTGGCGTTTCCCAATGAGATTGCTGAATGAATCCTGTCAACAGTCTCAAGTGCCTGTGTCTCAAAAAGAGGCTTGCTGGCTATCACTCTCACTCTAACTGTGTGTGTCTGCATGCGTGCATTCCTTTGTGTGGTATGGTAAAGCTGTTTTCCCCACACAACTATCCCCCACACACACACACACCTTTTTCAGGACATAAAGGCAGCCCTCCATTTCAGTAGGAATTCCCACAAAATGTCCCTTTTACCATCATGATGGATTTACTGTCTTCTGAGACTCCATTAAATGTGTTGCAATCTAGTCAAAGGAATGCAGTCCCTAGATGCCAGAATGGAGCCCCTGCTCAGGCTTAATCACCCACTTGAAGCTCTCCTTTGCTTGATTGATAAGCTCTTAGATTTAAATTGCTCTGTAAAGACCATAGAGCTACAGCACTTGATAACTACTGTCAAAGACCTTCTATAGAGGAACACTGTGTGTGTTGAGGCTCTGAGGTTTGTGTTAGTGGTAGTAGTGATGGTGGTAGTTTTTATTTTTATTTAATAACCTTTATTTATCGAGGAAATCCAGGTGAGATCAGGAGACCTCTTTTTTAAAGGAGACCTGACCATGTCCTCCATCTCCAGATATGGACGCCAACAATGGAGGAGTGCTGCTGCTGGACATGGTGGAGGGCTGAGCTGGCAAGTAGTGATAATGGTAGTGGTGGTGGTAGAAGTGGTAGTGGTGGTAGTGATAGTAGTAGTGGTGGTGGTAGAAGTGGTAGTGGTGGTAGTGATAGTAGTAGTGGTGGTGGTAGTGATAGTAGTGGTGGTGGTGGTAGTGGTACTAGTTGTGGTGGTGGTGGTAGCGGCAGTGGGAGCTCGGTGCCATGTGCTTTGTACAGATGGATGGGATGGGGAAGGGAGGAGTGTGCTTAGACCAGGTTGCTGAGTCAGATATAGGACTTGGGTGAGGTCCAAGAGGAGTGCTTTCTCTTGAAGTAGCACAGTACCACAGTTGACTGCAGTTCTCTCTTTCTCGCTCTCTTTCTTGAACAGTTTATCAGTCCAGTTAGTGTGCTTGTTACTGTACATGTTGTATGTTGTCTCTGTGCCCATGTTGTTATATTTGTTTGTCTGTGCTGTACTGCATATAGTTGTCTCTACATGCATCTACATGTCTGTCCCCATCTGTCTCCTTTCCGTCTGACTCCGTCTGTCTCGCTCTGTCTCTGTCTGTCTCTGTCTGTCTCTGTCTGTCT